>NW_025201106.1:0-2969 GCF_004010195.1 Chiloscyllium plagiosum | reverse complement strand
CTGCATTCAGTCCCCTCAGCAAGAACTGAGCTTCACACTGCATTTAGCATGCTCAGCAAGTACTGAGTTTCACACTACATTCAGCACCCTCAGCAAGTGCTGAGCTTCACACTGCATTAATCCCCCTCAGCAAGTGCTGACCTTCACACTGCACTCAGTCCCCTCAGCAAGTGCCGAGCTTCACCCTGCATTCAGTCCCCTCAGCAACTGCTGAGTTTCACACTACAGTCAGCACCCTCAGCAAGTGCTGAGCTTCACACTGCATTAAGCCCCCTCGTCAAGTGCTGACCTTCACACTGCATTCATTCACCTCAGCAAGTGCTGAGCTTCACGCTGCATTCAGAATTGTAAGCAAGTACTGAGTTTCACACTGCATTCAGTCCCCTCAGCAAGTACTGAGATTCACACTGCATTCAGTCCCCTCAGCAAGTACTGAGCTTCGCCCTGCATTCAGTCCCCTCAGCAAGTACGGAGTTTCATACTACATTCAGTCCCCTCAACAAGTACTGAGCTTCGCCCTGCATTCAGTCCCCTCAGCAAGTACTGAGTTTCATACTACATTCAGTCCCCTCAGCAAGTACTGAGCTTCACCCTGCATCCTATCCCTTCAGCAAGTACTGAGCTTCACACTGCATTCAGTCCCCTCAGCAAGAACTGAGCTTCACACTGCATTTAGCATGCTCAGCAAGTACTGAGTTTCACATTGTATTCACTCCCCTCAGCAAGTACTGAGCTTCACACTGCATTCAGCCCCCTCAGCAAGTACTGAGCTTCACGCTGCATTCATTCACCTCACCAACTACTGAGTTTCACACTACATTCAGCACCCTCAGCAAATGCTGAGCTTCACGCTGCATTCAGCCCCCTCAGCAAGTACTGAGCTTCACGCTGCGTTCAATCACCTCAGCAAGTGCCGAGCTTCACGCTGCATTCAATCCCCTCAGCAAGTACTGAGTTTCACACTACATTCAGCACCCTCAGCAAGTGCTGAGCTTCACATTGCATTAAGCCCCCTCAGCAAGTGCTGAATTTAACACTGCATTCAGTCCCCTCAGGAAGTACTGAGCTTCACACTGCATTCAATGCCCTCAGCAACTGCTGAGTTTCACACTGCATTCTATCCCATCAGCAAGTGCTGAGTTTCACGCTGCATTCAGTCCCCTCAGCAAGAACTGAGCTTCATGCTGCATTCAGTCCACTTCGCAATTACTGAGCTTCACACTGCATTCAGCACCGTCAGCAAGTGCTGAGCTATATGCTGCATTCAATCCCCTCAGCAAGTGCTGAGCTTCACCCTGTATTCAGTCACCCCAGCAAGTACTGAGATTCACACTGCATTCAGTCCCCTCAGCAAGTACTGAGCTTCGCCCTGCATTCAGTCCCCTCAGCAAGTACTGGGTTTCATACTACATTCAGTCCCCTCAGCAAGTACTGAGCTTCACCCTGCATTCTATCCCCTCAGCAAGTACTGAGCTTCATCCTGCATTCTATCCCCTCAGCAAGTACTGAGCTTCACGCTGCATTCAGTCCCCTCAGCAAGAACTGAGCTTCACAGTGCATTTAGCATGCTCAGCAAGTACTGAGTTTCACACTGTATTCACTCCCCTCAGCAAGTACTGAGTTTCACACTGCATTCAGCACCCTCAGCAAGTACTGAGCTTCACGCTGCATTCTGTCCCCTTAGCAATTACTGAGCTTCACACTGCATTCAGCACCGTCAGCAAGTGCTGAGCTATACCCTGCATTCAATCCCCTCAGCAAGTGCTGAGCTTCACCCTGCATTCAGTCCCCCCAGCAACTACTGAGTTTCACACTGCATTCAGCACCCTCAGCAAGTACTGAGCTTCACACTACATTCTGCACCCTTAGCAAGTGCTGAGCTTCACGCTGCATTCAGCCCCCTCAGCAAGTACTGAGCTTCACGCTACGTTCAATCACCTCAGCAAGTGCCGAGCTTCACGCTGCATTTGGCATGCTCAGCAAGTACTGAGCTTCACACTGCATTCAGTGCCCTCAGCAACCGCTGGGTTTCACACTGCATTCAGTCCCCTCAGCAAGTGCTGACCTTCACACTGCATTCAGTCCCCTCAGCAAGTGCTGAGTTTCACGCTGCATTCAGTCCCCTTAGCAATTACTGAGCTTCACACTGCATTCAGCACCGTCAGCAAGTGCTGAGCTACATGCTGCATTCAATCCCCTCAGCAAGTGCTGAGCTTCACCCTGAATTCAGTCCCCCCAGCAACTACTGAGTTTCACACTGCATTCAGTCCCCTCAGCAAATGCTGAGCTTCACCCTGCATTCAGTCCCCTCAGCAAGTGCTGACCTTCACACTGCATTCAGTCCCCTCAGCAAGTACAAAACTTCACACTGCATTCAATGCCCTCAGCAACTACTGATATTAACACTGCATTCTGCACCCTCAGCAAGGAATGACTTTCGCATGGCATTCAGTTCCCTCAGCAAATACTGAGCTTCACCCTGCATTCTATCCCCTCAGCAAGTACTGAGCTTCACACTGCATTCATTCATTTCACCAAGTACTGAGCTTCACGCTGCATTCAGTCCCCTCAGCAAGTACTGAGCTTCACACTGCATTTAGCATGCTCAGCAAGTACTGAGTTTCACACTGCATTCACTCCCCTCAGCAAGTACTGAGCTTCACGCTGCATTCATTCACTCAGCACGTACTGAGTTTCACACTACATTCAGCACCCTCAGCAAGTCCTGAGCTTCACACTGCATTAAGCCCCCTCAGCAAGTGCTGACCTTCACACTGCATTCAGTCCCCTCAGCAAGTACTGAGCTTCACACTGCATTCAGTGCCCTCAGCAACCGCTGGGTTTCACACTGCATTCAGTCCCCTCAGCAAGTGCAGAGCTCCATGCTGCATTCAAGCCCCTCAGCAAGTGCTGAGCTTCACCTGCATTCAGTCCCCCCAGCAACTACTGAGTTTCACACTGCATTCAGT
>NW_025201105.1:0-7000 GCF_004010195.1 Chiloscyllium plagiosum | reverse complement strand
TGGGACATTAACAGGATGCAGAGCTGGGCTGAGAAGTAGCAGATGGAGTTCAACTTGGAAAAGTGTGAAATGATTCATTTTTGAAGGTCAAATTTGAATGCAGATTACAGGGTTAAAGGTAGGATCCTTGGCAGTGTGAAGGAACAGAAGGATCTTAGGGTCCACATCCATAGATCCCTCAAAGTTGCCACCCAAGTTGATAGGGTTGTTACGAAGGCAAAGCGTGTTGGCTCTCATGAGTGGGGGATTGAGTTTAAGAGCTGTGAGGTTATGCTGCAGCTCTACAGTGTCCTGGTTAGAACACACTTGGAATATTGTATTCAGATCCAGTCGCCTCATTATAATGAGGGTGTGGAAACTTTAGAGAGGGTGCAGAGGAGGTTTATCAGGATGCTGACTGGACTGGAGGGCATGTCTTATGGAGAAAGGTTGAGGGAGCTAGGGCTTTTCTCATTGGAGCGAAGAAGGATGAGAGGTGACTTGATAGAGGTGTACAAGATGATGAGAGGAATAGATATATATCCAGAGACCTTTTCTCAGGGCGGAAATGTCTATCATGAGGGACATAATGTTAAGGTGATTAGAGAAAGGTTTAGAGGAGATGTCAGAGGTAGGTTCTTTACACAGAGAGTGGTGGGTGCATAGAATGCACTGCCAGCAGTGGTAGTAGAGTCAGATACATTAGGGACATTTAAGTGACTCTTGGATAGGCACATGGATGATAGTTAAATGTAGGGTAAGTAGGTTGGTTTGATCTTACAGGTGGGCACAATATTGAGGGCTGAAGGGCTTGTATTGTGCTGTACTGTTCTATATTCTTAAGAGCTGGTCAGAGGCTAGGAATACTGCAGCGAGTAACTCATCTCCTGACTTCCCAAAGTCTGTTCACCACCTTCAAGACACCAGTCTTGAAGATGCTGGACAAGCACATGGACGGTAGTAAATTGAGGGGTATGTAGGTTAGGCTGATCTTAGATTAAGATAAATGCTCGGCACAACATCATGGACTGAAGGGCCTGAACTGCGCTGTACTGTTCTATGTTCTATGTTCTATGTTCTAAGTCAGGAGTGTGATGGAATACTCCCCAGCTGCCTGGATGGGTGCAGCTACAGTAACACTCAAGAAGGCTGACATCATCCCCTACAAAGTAGCCCGCTTGATTTAACACCACATTCACAAGCATCCATTCCCTCCACCACCAGTAACAACAGTGTGTGCTATTTATAATGTGTGCTGCAGAAACATGCCAAAGATCCTTTGACAGAATCTTCCAACAACTTGCTTCTAGAAGGACAAGGGCAGCAGATACATGGGAACACCAACACCTGCAAGTTTCCCTCCAAGTCACTCACCATCCTGACTTGGAAATATATTACCATTCCTTCGGGGTCTTTGGGCAAAATCCTGGAATTCCTGGAACGGTATTGTGGGTCTACCTACAGCAAATGGATTGCATCTGATGATTGATCATGTTTACTGAATGGTATGTAATTGCAGCAGAGTATTAATGACAGGAGCCCCTGTTATTGTTAAATATTAGGATAAAGTTAACATTAGAAAGAGCAATGGATCAGTTACTGATTCTTCCATCCATATATAAACCTCTCAGCTCACAAAGATTCTTTGTTAACAAGAGGCCAGCTCTGGAGATCATCAGTTCTACTTTCACCAGCTCAGCAAGGCTTTCACCTGCATCTTCAATCAGCTCTGAACTTAGAGAATGCCTATCCATGGCTCAGTTACCAGGATGCTATCAAGCACTCCATGCAAGCTCAGCTGCCCATCCATTTCTCTAACTGTCCCTCCACCTCTTTCCCATTTTCTCCTTCCAACTCAGTGTCCATTTTTCATCCACCTCTTCTGTGGGATGCCTTACGACTGAGGGAGACTCTGAAAATGAACACTAATATTGCCTGCAATCAAGTATTATCATCTGTAAGATTTCTCAGAGAGTGGTCAGTTTGTGGACCTCTCTACCACAGAAGGTTGTGGAGGCCAGGTCACAGAGTATATTACAGAAAGCATTCGGTCAATTTTCAGATATTAAAGCCATCAAGAGGTATAAAAAGACAGTGTGAAATTGGCGTTGGGATAGAGATTGGCCATGATTATATTGGGAGATGAAGCATGATTGACAGGCTGAATAGTCTACTCCTGCTGTTAGCATTAAGACTAGCAGTGGACAATCCTTTCCAAAGTGCAAAGCCTATCAGTTCAGACTGGGACAGACCTTTCTGCTGCAGTTGCAAAACAGGAATGTTCCTGCATACCATGTATCATTTCACATATGAGTTTTATTAATAGCGCAGTAACTTGACTCAACCCAGCCTATAAAACCTGAGACAACACTTAGCCCTCAGTCCTGACTCCAGATGTAGCTTAAAACAAATTGCTACAAGTTCATTAAAATTTGTTGTGCAGTTATATTGTGCCCATGCAAGTTCTAGAGTATTATTTGTTCTTCATGTTCCTTCAATATTTTAAAGTTCACATTGTATGCTTGCTGTTTAAGATAGAGTGAAGGTAAACTTTTATTTTAAGTGCATGAAAAGTAATCTGGCAGAGTTGATCAGAGGTGGCTTATTGATTCTGTCTGATTTTCAATCAATTAAACTGAACAGAAATAAGTTGAGTTTCGTAAAAGGTATGTGGACTGCCCCACCAGACTTACAACCAGATGATAAGTACAAATCTCTACTCTCTTATGTTGTTTTGAATAACTCTTGCCCAAACCTAGCCTATTAGGCTGTTCAAATAGTTTGCACTGAGACTGCACACAGAGGGATAAAGTTGACATGATGACCTCACACATCATGTGATAAACATGTCAGCAACTTGTTATGCTGTGGCCAAATGGCTGGGGTTGAAGGTCAAATATTTCACAAATACATCTCCACCTCAGCTAGGATGGCATTCATTTTTGGGGCCTCACTAATCCTGCCAAGCATTTAATAAATCATTTTAAAGCTTCTCAATACGGATATTTAGCAGTGACAGTTCAGTGGATATAAGTTAGAACTTCATTATAATTACGCAGATTGCTAGCACAGAGAATTGTATAGATGAGTTTCCCACATTTTATCCTGAAGCTTATCCTGAATAACTCATATCCTCCCACACTATGATCTCCCACCCTTCTACATTTACTTGCCTCCTTTCACAGTTGACTTCCCAGCTTCCTTACGGCAGCAGTGGCCCCTGATAAATCCTTTTTATTTTCATTGAGCTGACCTCCAGGTCTAATCATGGCCCACACCCCTGACTGACTTGAATGAACAGCCCTGATTGATGAGTGACCAGACCCCTGCCTGATCTCTATTTAGTTCCCTGACCAACTTACTGCTAATCTCCTGACTGGTTACACTGGACCTTTTGGGCTGACTGTAGCCCACATTGCAGGCAATACAGATACAGAATCCCTGACCCTTATCACCCCAAATGGTGAACTGACTGTGTCCTAGCCTTCAGATGTTGTCCTTTACTGACTGTGGGGGGGCACCTTATTGATGATAGACCTCTCTGACTTTACTCGGGACCATGTTCCTTACAGTTGGAGATGTGGCATTTGCCTGAAGCACATGCAGTGAATTTGCTGTCAACTGCTGGCATATGATGTAGGTGTGACATTGACATAGCCACACTACAATAAAGCAACCTGTCCAACTGCTTAAATAGTGACTGCTGACAGTCATGACTGGTTTTGTGTCTGTGCTGAACAGCAAGGCAAGACAAAATCACTGTTCAACAAAAATCCATTCAAATAAAGTCTCAGTAGCACAACAGTGCTTTTATATTCCAACCCTCTTGAGATAATTGACAACATTGCATTCGCTTTCTAAATCACGGACTCAACCTGCATGTTTACCTTTAGAGAATCCTCAACTAGCACTCACAGATCCCTCTGTACTTTGGCTTTACGAATTTTCTCACCGTTTAGAAAGTAATCCATGCTTCTAATCTTTTTTCCAAAGTGCAAGACCTCGCATTTGCTCACATTGAATTCCATCAGCCATTTCCTGGACGACTCCTCCAAACTGTCTAGATCCTTCTGCTGCCTCCCGCCTGTCTACCCTGGATTCCAACATCTGGAGTTTTTTTGTCTCTAACCAGGATTTTCCCTTGAACGTCGAAGGCGAAGAGGTGACCTGGTAGAGGTTTATAAAATCATAAGGGGCATGGATACAGTAAATAGACAAGTTATTTTCCATGGGGTGGGGCAGTCCAGAAGTAGAGATTTAGGGTGAGAGGGGAAAGACTTAAAAGGGACCCAAGGTGCAACCTTTTCATGTCGAGGGTGGTACCTGTATGGAATGAGCTGCCAGAGGAAGTGGTGGAGATTGGTACAATTACAGCATTTAAAAGGCATCTCGATGAGTATATGAATAGGATGGGTTTAGAGGGATATGGGCCAAGTGCTGGCAAATGGGACTAGATTAGGTTAGGATAGCCAGTCGGTATGGACGAATTTGACCGAAGCGTTTGTTACCTTGCTGTACATCTCTATGGCTTTATGACTCTAATAGAAAGACCTAAAGCAGAAGGTTCCTGTTTATTGTACAAGAGTGAAATGTATGCAGTGTATGGGCAGTTGTTCATGGTGGGTATGAAGGTTGATGGCTTTCTGAGTGTATCAGGTAGAGATGGGTCAGAGTCAGGCGCAGTCTGACAGTGTGTCAGAAAGAGTAGTGTTTAGTCAGCATCAGACAGACTCTCTCACTTTGAGGCTGTCTGATTAAATACAAAGTTTACCTGGGTCCTCCTGTAGTCTGTGTAGGAGATTAATCACAACAGAATATATCACCAGAGAAAGGTCATCGGGAAGTTTGTAAATCCATGGCATTTGGGAAAGATATTAAATGGATCCAATGGTATTTGTTTCCATGGTATTCGATTCCATTCTTCTCTATTACTTATGAATGTAATAACTTGGTCTCCTGTAAACAGAACCAATATGGTTCAATGGGCAAACCTCCATAAATCTGATTACAGTAGGGATCACTGGGCAAGTGAACTCATAAACAAAATGAGATTTGTCCTGTTACAAGAGAGAATTGGGCATCATTTTTCTGCTTTCAGGAATCGTTGCACTCATGCATATAATTGATTTTAGAAATTTAGAATTACAGATACAATATTCTGCTGTGCAATTAGAGGATTCAGCTCGGATATTTAATAATCCAATCCTGTTGCTGGCAATTAATCTGAAAGTTAAGACAAATAGATGCTCTGGTTGCAGACAGTACTAAAGGGGAGTATCATTTTCGGAATTATCTCTCTCCCTCTCACTGTGGCTGGAAGGAATATTCTAAATTGGTATGTGTTTGCCTTGGGGAGAGCTCAGTGTGCAGTGAGCAAGATATTGGCATTTCACTTCTGCAACTTGGATTCTGGACCATCGCTGCTGTACAGCCTCACAGCCAGCAATGTCATATCAACTCACTCAGTGAGGATCAGGAAATTCCAAGAGGATGTAACGGTTACCCTACTGAAGAAAGACAGTGTGGAACACTTACTCAAATGAACAAACAGTAGTAGTAGGCAGTTACATAATGAATGACCCATATTGCAAATAAACAGTAATCTGTATGTTTATACAGTGAGTAAGATTTACTCTGAATAAACAGTGGCACTGTACAATTTACAGTGTGACCCATATTATGAATACACAGTAATATTATAGTGTCATAGCAAGTGACTCATACAAGCAATTACATACAAAGTAACCCTTAACTAGTTGAATAGTCTGTGCAATCTCACAGTGAGTAACTCTTAGCTACCTGGATAGTCAGTAATCTGTACAATCTCACAGTGAGTAACCCTTAGCTACTGACTACCCAGGTAGCTAAGGGTTACTCACTGTGAGATAGTACAGTTTACTGACCATCCAGGTAGCTAAGGGTTACTCACTGTGAGATTTTACAGATTACTGACTATTCAGGTAGCTAAGAGTTAATCACTGTGAGATTGTACAGATTACTGACTATCCAGGTAGCTAAGAGTTACTCACTGTGAGATTGTACAGATTACTGACTATCCAGGTAGCTAAGGATTACTCACCGTGAGATTGTTCAGATTACTGACTATCCAGGTAGCTAAGAGTTACTCACTGTGAGATTGTACAGATTACTGACTATCCAGGTAGCTAAGGGTTACTCACCGTGAGATAGTACACATTACTGACTATCCAGGTAGCTAAGGGTTACTCACCGTGAGATTGTACAGATTACTGACTATCCAGGTAGCTAAGAGTTACTGTGAGATTGTACAGATTACTGACTATCCAGGTAGCTAAGGGTTACTCACCGTGAGATTGTACAGATTACTGACTATCCAGGTAGCTAAGAGTTACACACTGTGAGATTGTACAGATTACTGACTATCCAGGTAGCTAAGGGTTACTCACTGTGAGATAGTACAGATTACTGACTATCCAGGTAGCTAAGGGTTACTCACTGTGAGATTGTACAGATTACTGACTATTCAGGTAGCTAAGGGTTACTCACTGTGAGATTGTACAGATTACTGACGATCCAGGTAGCTAGGTGTTACTCACTGTGAGATTGTACAGATTACTGACTATCCAGGTAGCTAAGGGTTACTCACTGTGAGATTGTACAGATTACTGACTATCCAGGTAGCTAAGGGTTACTCACTGTGAGATAGTACAGATTACTGACTATCCAGGTAGCTAAGAGTTACTCACTGGGAGATTGTACAGATTACTGACTCTCCAGGTAGCTAAGGGTTACTCACCGTGAGATAGTACACATTACTGACTAACCAAGTAGTGAAGGGTTACTTACTGTGAGAATGCACAGATTACTGATTATCCAGGTAGCTAAGGGTTACTCACTGTGAGATTGTACAGATTACTGACTATCCAGGTAACAAAGGGTTACTCACTGTGAGATTGTACAGATTACTGACGATCCAGGTAGCTAAGGGTTACTCACCGCGAGATAGTACACATTACTGACTAACCAAGTAGTGAAGGGTTAC
>NW_025201104.1:4958-7000 GCF_004010195.1 Chiloscyllium plagiosum | reverse complement strand
CCACCTCCTTTGAGGTATGGGCCTTGTTACTGTTCAGCCATCCTGAGAATGAATACAAATAAACCTCTGCTGAGCATTTTCATTAATTCTAATCTTGACTTCTGGTATCCCACGCTCGCAAAATTTTTAAATGAGTAATTATAATAAGGGTGGTTAAAGTTAAGAGGCTGCTTCCCACATGAATATCCTTACCTTTCTGAAACACACAACAAAATTAATCATTTGTACAAAACGACTGAGGTGATTACCAAAGCAGCCTGATATTGGGTAAATCAAACCTGGAGCTGCTCAGTCTAGAAATGTCTGAGTAACAGCTATCCGCTACTGACCCCTGGTGGCTGTTCTAGATTTTTGTAACTCCTCAGCTATGAGCTGAGACTTGCGGATTGTTTTGTAATTCCCAATTTAATTCTTAGCTAAAAATGCCAATGAAGAAGGTTATGAAGCAAAAATGCTCTATTACTTTACAAGTCACACAAATTTGCATTACATCTTTATTTCCCTCTTCAAAATAATTTTTTATATAAATATTTTTATTAGAAACTTTTAAAAATTCTTTTACAGAACATCAATATACAAAAAAAGAGTAATACCAAAATACAGAAAGATAGAGGCAATACAATAATGTCATTTCACATTACTATTAATAATAAATTACCTACTATTCAACCAGAACAAACATATCTACTTAAACTAAACTACAAACAAATTAAATAAAAATTAAATTAAACTCAATTCAAATTAAATTAAATTATATCTCACAACTTTATTCTATTTCACTCACCACACCTCCACTGAGGCTCCCATCCCTGGGAGCACCAGTCATTGCACCCACATTCTTTTCCCCCAGCCTCCCCATCCCAGGGCCCCATGGGTGCCCAGACTGATTCCCATGGCTATACCACGGCCCTAATTAATATTACTGATAAATCTGCATGAATATAATTTTGAAAGGGCCGCCACATCTTGTAAAGCTGCTCCGTTTTGTGATGCACCATATTTGTGAGGCAATCTTGGGGGAAATGTTCCATCACCAGCCTATGCCACCCCAAAAGACCTGGTGGTTTTTCCAACGTCCAGTTCATTAAAGTGTTCTTCCTCACACAGTGGGTAAACATGTTACACAATCTCTTCCCATGTTCTCCAGAGAGGGCAGATTTGGCAACCCCAGAAGAAGAAATACCGGATACACTTTAACTTCGATCTCCAGGATGTCCTTCAATTCCCTTATGATAGCACTCCAGTATCTCTGGACCTTACAACATGACCAGTAGCAGTGTGTAAGAGTGTCTATACTAATTTTACATTTGAGACACCCTGCTGATGTTCCTCTCTTGAACTTAGCTAGCCTCTCTGGCGCCATTCGAGCCCTGTGTAAAATCTCCACCTGCCTCGATACTGTCCTATCCCCCCAGTCCAGGAACTCCTCACATACATTCGGGACACTACCCATGCCTTCCACCTCCTCCAAGACTTCCGTTTCCCCAGCCTCCAATGCCTCATCTTCACCATAGACATCCAGTCCCTCTACACCTCCATCTGCCATGACCAGGGCCTCCAAGCTCTCTGTTTCTTCCCGACGTCCGCACCTTTACCCTTCCACTGACACTCTCATTCATTTGGCTGAACTGGTTCTCACTCCCAACAATTTCTCCTTCCAATCCTCCCACTTCCTCATGGGCACCCGCATGGGCCCGAGCTATGCCTGTCTCTTGGTCGGCTACATGGAACTGTACATCTTCTGGAGTTACACTGGCTCCATCCATGAGAACTGACTCAACACTGACATTTTTTACAACCCACCGACTCCCACAGCTACCTGGATTACACCTCCTTGCACCCTACCTCCTGCAAAAATGCGATCCCATATTCCCAATTCCTCTGCCTCCGACTCATCTGCTCCCAGGAGGACCAGTTCCACCACAAAACACACAAGATGGACTCCTTCTTTAAAGACCATAATTTCCCCTCCCACGTGGTTGAAGATGCCCTCCAACGCATCTCATCCATGTCCAGCACCTCCACCCTCAAACCCCACGGTC
>NW_025201104.1:0-2009 GCF_004010195.1 Chiloscyllium plagiosum | reverse complement strand
CTGCACCGCCATTCAATATAATCATGGCTGATCATTCCTAATCAGTATCCTGTTCCTGCCTTATATCCATAACCCTTGATTCCACTATCTTTGAGAGCTCTATCCAACTCCTTCTTAAATGAATCCAGTGAGTGGGCCTCTACTGCCCCCTGTGGCAGAGCATTCCACACAGCCACCACTCTCTGGGTGAAGACGTTTCTCCTGAGCTCAAGTGCAGTTGTTGATCTTCACTGATTGCGGTCTGTGGGTCAGGAAGCTGTGGATCCGGTTGTAGAGGGTGGAGCTGAGACTAAGGTCACAGAATTTTGAGCTCACTCTGAGGGGGATAATGGTGTGGAAGGCAGAGCTGTAGTCAATGAGCAGAGTCTGACGTAGATGTTCTTGTTGTCCAGATGTTCCAGGAGTGAGGTAGGGGCTGGGGAAAGGACATCCGCCGTGACCTGTTACACCAGGAGGCCAATTTTGGGAATGGAGGCGGGCTGGGAGAGTGGAGCTGATGTGGGCCATGACCAGTCTCTCGAAGCCCTTCATGATTATTGAGGTCACAGTCACTGGGCGATAGTCATTAAGGCACGCTGCATGTGCTTTCTTAGGGATGGGGATGATGGTGGTCTTCTTGAAGCAGGTGGGGCCTTCGGCTCGTAGGAGGGACAGGTTGAAGATGTCGGTGAATTCCTCCACCAGCCGGTCCGCACTGGATCTGAGTGCTCAGCTGGGGACTCTGTCCGGGCCCATCTCTTTCCTTGGGTTGATTCCCAGGAAGATTGATCTGGGAGGTCTGCAGCAGCACCACAGGAGTTGGAGACTATTTTAGATTAGATTTAGATTAGATTAGATTAGATTAGATTAGATTACAGTGTGGAAACAGGCCCTTCGGCCCAACAAGTCCACACCGACCTGCCGAAGCGTAACCCACCCATACCCCTACATTTACCCCTTACCTAACACTACGGGCAATTTAGCATGGCCAATTCGCCTGACCCTGCACATCTTTGGACTGTGGGAGGAAACCGGAGCACCCGGAGGAAACCCACGCAGACACTGGGAGAATGTGCAAACTCCACACTGACAGTCGCCTGAGGCGGGAATTGAACCCGGGTCTCTGGCGCTGTGAGGCAGCAGTGCTAACCACTGTGCCACCGTGCCGCCCACATTTAACCCATCAACCCTGCTACATCAACCTCCCAGCGCAGAGTGGTAATCTGTCTCAGGGGTTCGATGTTGCAGTCTCTATCTTGGGTGTTTTTATGTGGCAGTCTCACTCTCTCTCTCTTTCTCTCTCAAGGGTTCAATATGGTGGTCTCTCTCTCTTTCAGGGGTTCAATATGGCTCAGTGGGATCAATTTCATGGCTTTTATCTTGGGGGTTCGATGTGGTGGTCTCTCACTCTCTCTCTCTCAGGGGTTCAATGTTGTGGTCTGACTCTCTCTCTCGGTGGGTTCAATGTCGCTGTCTCCATCTTGGGGGTCGATGTGGTGGTGTCCCTCGGTGACCTGTAGCGGTATCTCGGCCCGATGTAGCCTCACTATGAACCTCAGGCCTCACGATGATTCTAGGCCCAGTGTGGATCTGAGACATGAACTGGGTTGGAAGGTCTGCTATTCTGTATTTTTATTTCTCTACGTTTCTAATTCATACTTATGATCTGTAACCCTGGACCTTTTATTTCTTTAGTTTTCAAATGACTTTTCCCCAAGAATTTACAGTGAAGAATCTGTATCTTGTACCTAAGATGGTGCCATAACTGGTGACTGCCATAACTGGTTTCACTGTACTCACTTGAGGACATGTGACAATAAAGCTAATTCAATTCAATTCTGTCTCCGTTAACCTTGACCACACTTAACAACCACACTGAGGGTGGTAAGGGCACAGAGTGTACTCTGGGTGGGGGGTTTCACTGTCCACCACCAAGAGGGGCTGGGCAGCAGCATTACTGACCGAGCTGGTCAGGTCCTAAAGGACACAGCTGCTAGACTGGGTCTGCGGCAGGTGGGGAGGGAACCAAC
>NW_025201103.1:5539-7000 GCF_004010195.1 Chiloscyllium plagiosum | reverse complement strand
TCAGCAAGTGGTCTTGATCGTGACCATCATGGTTTTTAAAAAGATAGGTCACAATGTAATGGTTTTGTTCATTTTTAACAGAAAATTTGCATCAGATTTATCAAATTGTCATACAAGTGTTTCATATTTTGGTGAGATTGACAAACACAGGGTTTTGTAGCTCTCGTTTCTGACTTGTTAGAATATATAGACATTGAATCATAAAGGAGAGTCATAATAATTACAGACATATGACATTTATTTTCCTCTGGTTAAAACATGTGTGATAGAAAGTCCTTTAGAAATACTTATACCAGTTACATGAATATGGCGCTCATTCTGTAATTGGCTGAGAGTAATGAGGTGTATTATGATTAAATAATAAATCATTCAGAATTCCATTTAATAGAACATATTTAATGTCTGAGCATTAGAAACTATATAATGGAGTATTCCCTGTGGCTACATATTATAGCACTCTTGCTGTTTGTTACGCTTTATGGTATTCAATTGAGTCCTTAGAAGGAGTTTCTCATTATTATTTCCTTACTCAAAATTCTGTTCGATGTTTTTAATATTATTTACTTTCCATGCACTGAGATGCATCCAGATGAACATAGGCATTAAACTATATTAAGTTGTAATTTGCATTACAACAGTAATTTTCCCTCAGTCATTAAATGCACTTCCAGAATTGATGATGGAGACTTTAAAAGAGATGATTTGTTGCAATGTATTAATGCTAAAATAATAAAACTGTATTACGTACTGCCTATTGTAGTGCTGTATTTTTCATTAATTTTTGTACAAGTTTTTTTTGTCCAAGACATTTGTAAGACCACATCACCTCAAACTTCAAATATAGTCTTCTGGAGCCAAAGTGAGGCAGCAATGATTAACACAGACTACAGACAATAAGGAGCCAAGGAATTTATAGAGCAAAAGAGACAACACAGGAAACAGCATTCAACTCAAAATGAAAGTTGGGGCAATTATTTCAAATTGATTCCCGATTTCAAAATGATATTAGACTTGTATCTGCTATAAGAGAACATAGAATAGGACAGCACAGAACAGGCCCTTCAGCCCACAATGTTGTGCCGACCATTGATCCTCATGTATGCACCCTCAAAGTTCTGTGACCATATGCATGTCCAGTAGTCTCTTAAATGTCCCCAATGACTTTGCTTCCAGAACTGCTGCTGGCAACGCATTCCATGCTCTCACAACTCTGTGTAAAGAACCCACCTCTGACATCCCCTCTATACTTTCCTCCAACCAGCTTAAAACTATATTACCCCTTGTGTTCGTCATTTCTGTCCTGGGAAATAGTCTCTGGCTATTGACTCTATCTATGCCTCTCATTATCTTGTATACCTCAATTAGGTCCCCTCTCCTCCTCCTTTTCTCCAATGAAAAAAGTCCGAGCTCAGTCAACCTCTCTTCATAAGATAAGCCCTCCAGTCCAGGCAGCATCCTGGT
>NW_025201103.1:0-1682 GCF_004010195.1 Chiloscyllium plagiosum | reverse complement strand
AACACTCCCCAGGACCTTACCATTAAGTGTATAAGTCCTACTAAGATTTGCTTTCCCAAAATGTAGCACCTCACATTTATCTGAATTAAACTCCATCTGCCACTTCTCATCTGGTCAAGATCCTGTTGTTATCTGATGGAACCCTCTTAGCTGTCCACTACACCTCCAATTTTGGTGTCATCTGCAAACTTACTAACTGTACCTCTTACGCTAGCATCCAAATCATTTATGTAAATGAGAAAAAGTAAAGGGCCCAGCACTGATCCTTGTGGCAGTCCTCTGGTCACAGGCCTCCAGTCTGAAAAACAACCCTCCACCACCACCCTCTGTCTTCTACCTTTGAGCCAGTTCTGTATCCAAATGGCTACTTCTCCCTGTATTCCATGAGATCTAACCTTGCTAATCAGTCTCCCACGGGGAACCTTGTCGAACGCCTTACTGAAGCCCATATAGATCACATCAATTTTCTTTGTTACTTCTTCAAAAAAGTGAGACATGATTTCCCACGCACAAAGCCGTGTTGACTATCCCGAATCAGTCCTTGCCTTTCCAAATACATGTACATCTTGACCCTCAGGATTCCCTCCAACAACTTGCCCACCACTGATGTCAGGCTCACCAGCCCTGGCTTGTCTTTACCACCCTTCTTCAACAGTGGCACCACATTTGCCAACCTCCAGTCTTCCTGCACCTCACCTGTGACTATCGACGATACAACTATCTCAGCAAGAGGCCCAGCAATCACTTCCCTAGCTTCCCACAGAGTTCTCGGGTACACCTGATCAGGTCCTGGAGATTTATCCACTTTTAACCGTTTCAAGACATCCAGCACTTCCTCCTCTGTAATCTGGACATTTGGTAAGATGTCACCATCTATTTCCCTACAGACTATATTTTCCATATTCTTTTCCACAGTAAACAATGATGCAAAATACTAATTTAGTATCTCCCCCATTTTCTGTGGCTCCACACAAAGGCCACCTTGCTGATTTTTGAGGGGCCCTCTTCTCTCCCTAGTTACCCTTTTGTCCTTAATATATTTGTAAAAACCCTTTGGATTCTTCTTAATTCTATTTGCCAAAGCTATCTCATGTCCCCGTTTTGCACTCCTGATTTCCCTCTTAAGTATACTCCTACTTCCTTTGTAATCTTCTAAGGATTCACTCGATCTATCCTGTCTATACCTGACATATGCTTCCTTCTTTTTCTTAACCAAACCCTCAATTTCTTTAGTCATCCACATTCCCTATACCTACCAGCCTTCCCTTTCATCCTAACAGGAATATACTTTCTCTGGATTCTTGTTATCTCATTTCTGAAACCTTTAACACGATGGCAGTCCCAGTCGATGTTTGGAAAGTTAAAATCCCCTACCATAACTATCCTATTATTCTTACAGATAGCTGAGATCTCCTTACAAGTTTGTTTCCCAATTTCCCTCTGACTATTGGGGGATCGATAATACAATAAGGTGATCATCCCTTTCTTATTTCTCAGTTCCACCCAAATAACTTCCCTGGATGTATTTCCGGGAATATCCTCCCTCAGCACAGCTGTAATGCTATCCCTTATCAAAAATGCCGCTCCCCCTCCTCTCTTGCCTCCCTTTCTATCCTTCCTGTAGCGATCTGATAAGGTTCGTATCCAACAGCATTTATGGCAGATATAATCCGCAGTAACCC
>NW_025201102.1:6056-7000 GCF_004010195.1 Chiloscyllium plagiosum | reverse complement strand
TCACTTTCAAAAAAAAAAAATGTCAAAATGGGATATAGGCACAGAACAGCAAGAAGCCATATAGCTATTCACAAAAGAATTTAGTGAGGTCAAACAGGCAACATAAAAATGCTAAATGCTCTGAGGCAAATAGGCAATCCAGACCTAGCCTTTTTAGCAGAAAATATTAATTTCAACAGACATCTAAATAATTCTAAATGCAATACGGGCTAAGTATCACAATATTATCACATATACCATGGAAGAAACACTGTCACCAGCTAACAGCAGTGCAATGAAATGGAGCAGAAAGTATAGCAGTTAAGATTAAAGGTATTCTACATCAACTCTTCAACACAAGGGGTGTATGATAGGAGAGAACTTAGATATATTTCACAATGAAGAATGCCCATTCTTGAGTATGAATGCATACCTTAACCTTCAAATGGCAGAAAGAGTTAATATAGTAATAGTTAAAAAAAACTGTTATAGGAACTATTAGCCATGGACCAACAGGTCAAGGTACATCAGGTTACTAACCAACAAGTTGTGTAATTGCAAGGTTTGTAGCTCAGGTTGAGGTTTAGCGTATAGGTTTGCTCGCTGAGCTGTAGGTTTGATATCCAGACATTTCATTACCTGGCTCGGTAACATCATCAGTGGCGACCTCCAAGTGAAGCGAAGCTGTTGTCTTCTGCTTTCTATTTATATGTTTGTCCTGGGTGGGGTTTCTGGGATTTGTGGTGATGTCATTTCCTGTTCATTTTCTGAGGGTTGATAGATGGCATCTAGATCTATGCGTTTATGGCGTTGTGGTTGGAGTGCCAGGCCTCTAGGAATTCTCTGGCATGTCTTTGCTTAGCCTGTCCCAGTCGAAATGGTGGTTTTTTTCATCCATGTGTAGGGCTACGAGGGAGGGTCGTGTCTTTTTGTGGCTAGCTGGTGTTCGTGTATCCTGGTGGCTA
>NW_025201102.1:0-2870 GCF_004010195.1 Chiloscyllium plagiosum | reverse complement strand
GGCTCATGCCCGAATTGTCGATTCTCCTGCTCCTTGGATGCTGCCTGACCTGCTGCGCTTTTCCAGCAACACATTTTCAGCTTCGCTTATCCTTATCACACCTCAAGAGCTAGGAACATTTGAACTCCTTTCCACATATGGAATTGTTTTTCTCATTCCTTGACTGTTGATATGATAGTTTACTGTCCTTGTGAGACTACTGTGAGTCTGGTTTAACTTTACATTTCCCCCTGACTTTGCTTTTCTGTCTGCCTGCAAGACTTTGCAAAGTATTCTTTTACAGATTTCACAATAAATGTTAATTTTCCATTACAGGGAGGAAACCAGAGCACCTGAAGGAAAACAACACAGACACTGGGAGAAGCAGGACGAGGCCATTTAGCCCGTCGAGCCTACTCCACTATTCATTAAGATCATGGTTGATCTATCCATCGTCTCAGCTCCTCCTACCTGCATTATTTCCATAACCCTTAATTCCCCCAACATGCAAAACCCCATCCAACTCTGTCTTGAATATATTTAATGAGGTTGCCTCCATTGCTTCCTTGGGCAGAGCATTCCATAGATTCACTACTCTCTGGGAAAAGCAGTTCCTCCTCATCTCTGTCTGAAATCTGCTCCCCCTAATCTTCAGGCCATTTCCCCGAGTCTCATCCACCAGCGGAAACAACTTACTGCCTCTATCTTATTTATCCCTTTCATCGTTTTATATGTTACTATTAGATCCTCTCTCACTCTTCTAACTTCTTTCCCTTACTATTCCTGATCTCAATCCAAATGGATTCAATATTTTGCTCCTTATTGTCTCTCCCTATCACCCTGGATCTGATGGTCTACATCCCAGGGCACTGAAGGAGGTGGCTCAAGAAATCGTGGATGCGTTGGTGATTATTTTCCAGAGTTCGATAGATTCGGGATCAGTTCCTGTGGATTGGAGGGTGGCTAATGTTGTACCGCTTTAAAAATACGGGGTAGACCATTTAGGGCAGAGATGAGGAGAAACTTATTCACCCAGAGAGTGGTGGCTGTGTGGAATGCTCTGCCCCAGAGGGCAGTGGAGACCCAGTCTCTGGATTCATTTAAGAAAGAGTTGGATAGAGCTCTCAAGGATAGTGGAATCAGGGGTTATGGAGATAAGGCAGGAACAGGATACTGATTAAGGATAATCAGCCATGATCATATTGAATGATGGTGCAGGCTCGAAGGGCAGAATGGCCTACTCCGGCACCTATTGTCTATTGTCTATTAATTAAGAATGCGATCCCACCTCCCTTAGCTTCCTGTCTCTCCTTCCTCATTATCTGATATCCTTGGATATTTAATCCCCAGTCATCCTGCAACCACGTTTCTGTAGTGGCAACTAAATCATACCCCTTTGTACTGATTTGCCCAACAAAGTCCATCGATAGGATAGGCATTCAGATAAAGTGCCCTTATGCTCATTGTCCTTTAGAATCTAGCAATCTCCTTTTCTTTGTCATATGATTCTGTCGCCCAATTTTACTTCTCTCATTTCTAACTTTTGCTCTGGTCTCTGCATTGCTTCCTTCAGCCTTTCTGCCTGGACTCCCCATCCTCTTGCCAGTTTAGTCTACCCTTCCTCATAATCTCTCTGCGTCTTGCATCTACCTTTACACCAACTGTGCACACTCCACACAGACAGTCACCTGAGGGTGGAAGCAAATCTGGGACCTACCCCTTTAACATTAAGAACTTTATATCCTTACAAGTTCCTGTGTGTGATTATAGAACTTTGGAGCAGGTGCAGACTATTTGGTCCTTTGAGGGTCTCCTACCCTTCAATAAGATCATGGTTGAAGAACTAAATCTTTTTAGACTTCCAATCTTTCCTACTTATGATTAGCAAGTCTTCTCCACTCCTTCATCAGTTTCATTTCCCAGTGAATTTGACACAGTTCACGTTACAAGATTTGTGCAGGGTAATCGAGGGCTCAGAGCTTCTCGTTAGAACTTGTTTGAAGTGAATATTGCATTTTCAAGTACCAAGAGACATAGCAATAATCATTCAAGCAACAGGCAATTAGGCTCTGCACAATTTCCTCTCCCTGGATTCTTCAAGAGACTCAAGTGTTTGCAACATTTGACTGGATTTAGCTGCAGATCACTGAATGTGCAATTTCTGTTACTTCCAGATGAGCTGTGAGAGGAAATTCATAAATGCAAATCAATGAAGACTTTTTAACACACAACTGTTGCAATGCTGGAACTACCAGCTGCCAACTGAAACAGAGTCAAGTCCCACAAACAGCAATATGATATTGAACAGTTTTAGCGAAGAGATAGGCATTGACCAGGATAATGGTGCAGGCTGTTTTTGAAATATTTTGACATATAATCCAAAAACAAAGTGACACTCCGATGGGAAAGCACTCACAACAATGGTGGATGAGGGGTTCAGTGAGAGGCCAGTACAGGAGGAGTGCAGAGATGTTGGAGATTAGCAAGTCATTGGTCTTGGCATACCTTTGAAAGAGGCATTTGAACAGAGGGATGAAAATCGCTGGGCAGGAGCTTATCTCGGGGTCAGTGCATGCAGGGTGCTGATTGATCAGAACTTGGTGCAATTTGGTGACAAAGAGAAAAATTTGGATAAGCTCAGGTTTATGGGGAATGCAAGGTCAAAGGCCACTCAGAAAAATGTTGGAAGAGTTAAGTCTATAGATAACAAAGGTGTAAGTTAATCAGTCCTTCATATGGTCTGAAACAGGGTAGACATAGATGGACACAGGTGGAAGAAAACAGTCTGCTAATAGAGTGGATACATGGCCATGATGAATCATGAAATAGAATTAGCCTTTGTTATCATATGTACAATGAAAAGTTTATACATTGCCACTAACAGCACCTTT
>NW_025201101.1:3675-6999 GCF_004010195.1 Chiloscyllium plagiosum | reverse complement strand
ACCAAATCAAAGAAGTTATTTAAAATCCTTTGGTCTAAAAGCACACAGCATTTGGAATAAAATTGATGAGCTGGCAGTAGATACAGAGATAAATGGGTACTGGTAAGGATGATTGAAACATGGTTACAGGCAGATCAGGACTGGACAGTGAACTGTCCATTGGTCCGTGGTATTCCGAAAGGACAGACATGAAGGTAAAGGATGTGGAATTGGTGTCTTGGTTAAGGATAATATCAAGGCTATATTAAGAAATGATATTGGCACGAGGGAACAAAATGAAAATTAGTCCAGGTGCAAATAAAAAGCCACTGAAGAAACCTCTTTTGGAGAGTAATTTTCAGCCACCGTCTCCCCAAAATACTTCTGAGGTCGGAAATAATGAGGGTTCGTGACAAGTTAACAACGGTGCGATGAACGTGCATATTGAATCAATTAATCAACTTGGCAAAGGGTAGGCTCCAAGTACAAATCGTAGAGTATATGAAGGAATGTTTCTGAGAACACATGTCATGGAACACCCAGAGAGCAGGGTACTTTAGATTTGATATAAAGAAAGAAATGAAAAACGATTTTGTAGTAAAGGATCGTCTTTGAAAGAATGATCACAACATACTGTAGTTTCAAATTCAGATTGAAAGAGTGAGAACAGAGTCACATACGAGAGGCTTAATGTCGGATAATGATACTTACAGTGGCCTAAGGGAGGTGTCGTTGGGGGTTGGGGTCTTGGGAATCAATCAAAGGCAGGACAGATGAAGAAATTTGGCAAATACTTAAGGGGATACTAAATACCACTCAATTAAAGTATATTTTTGAGAGAAGAGGAATTGCATGACAGGGAGAAATTATCCATGTCTAGATAAGGAAGTCATTGACAGCATGAGGGCAAAAACAACGGCAAATAATACTGCACAAGTTAGTCACACTCCGCGGGATTGGGTAAGGCAGTGGCCTAGTGCATTATAGCTGAACCGTTCATCGAGAGACAATGTTCTGGGAGCTGGATTCGAAACCTGCTATGGCAGATGGTGGAGTTTGAATTCAAATTTGGGATTAACAAACTGATGGTGAACATGAATAGATTGTGAGGAGACGCTCACCTGTTTCACTAATGTCCTATGGGGAAGGAAACTGCCATCCGTACCTGGTCTGACCGATATGTGACTCCAGGCCCACAACAATGTAGATAACTCCTAACTGCCCTCTGGGAAATCAAAGATGAGCAATAAATGCTGACCTACGCAGCAATGCCCACTTCCTGTGAATTAATGAAAACAAATATATCGTCAAAGGGTTAACACACAACATTAAAAGAAGCTATGACAGGAAATGAATGGAAACATAAATAGAGACAGAGAGTGGGTAAGATGTGAAGGAGGCAAGAAGAAACCACTGAAACAGCAATAAAAAATCACTAGTACATAAAAAGAATCGCAGAGTGAAACTAAGTGATGAAACTGACAAGGTAACGATGAGAAACACAAAAATAGCAAAGGCACAAAAACAATACTTTCTGTTTACATGGACTATACTAAAAACTGTAGTTCCTACAGAGGATCTTGTTGGGATTACTGCTGTTTGTCATTTTTATAAATTACCTCGATAAGGGCATAAAATTATGTGTAAGTAAATTTAATGATGATACTAAGGTTGGTGAAGTGTAGATACCTGAAGGATGTTGCAGGCTACAGAGGGACATAGATAAGCTGCAGAGCTGAGCTGAGAGGTGGCAATTTGAGACTAATGTGTGAGGTGATTCATTTTGGAAGGAGCAAAAGCAATAAAGAGTACTGGGCCAATGGTAAGTTTCTTGGCAGCGTCGATGAGCAGAGAGATCTTGGTGTCAATGTGCGTAGGTCACAGTAAGTTGCCAATCTGGTTAATAAGCTTGTTAAGAAGGCGTAAATTATGTTAGCTTTCATTGGAAGAGGGATAGAATTTTGGACTCACGCGATCATACCGCACTTAGAGTACTGTATATTGCTGCTTGCTACATTACAGGAAGGACGTGGAGCGTTTGGAAAGGATTCAAAAGAGATTTACGAGATTGTTGCCTGATTGGAGGGAAAGTCTGAGGTAGTTGTCGCTGTTTTCATTCGAGAGAAGAAAGTTGAGAGCTGTCTGAATTGATCCAGAAAAGATCATCAGAGGGTGAGATAAGGTGGACAGTGTAATGAATTTCTAAGTGTACTATACCTTCAAGAGAGTTGAAAGGCTGGCCAGAGTACTGGAAAAATTAAAAATGCAATATTTGGTCAAACAGCTAGCAGTATCTGGGTTGCTATGAGACAAATTCAAATTCAAATTCAGCCAATCAGTTTAAATAATGTGCCAAGATGCCAAACGCGAATCAAGTTTGTATTTAGTGTTTTGACAATATTAAAACCTGTGAAACCATCCAATCTTTTGGCGTATAAATATCAAACATTTTGAACAGTTGGCGAGGGCGGCAAAGAGCAGCAAGCCGCCAACAAGTCCAGCCTGGTAGCAGAAAGATCTGCTCTTTGACAGGGACCTTTATCAACCAAAGACCTGGGAAGCAGAATCCCCAAAAATAAGAAAAGAATACATGAATATGGAGAAGAATCGACAGCTGCCTGGTTTTGAAATAATACTTTTTTTAAAATGGTAATCAGGATTCTTTGATCGGACTATTATTGTAGAGGTGGAAGTATCACTGTGCATATCAGTCGATTGGTACGTGAAAACGCGAACTTGCAAAATTTTGGGCAATACCATTTGATCTTAGAAAAGATAAGTTGCTTTTCGGTTATTAAACAGAAGAACGAATGTCTGTGGACAAGCAGTTTGCAGGTACCCAAATTGACAGAATGGATCAAACCCGTTCAGTTAGCAGGCCCAAGCAGCATTTTTACCCAGGCAACAGTTCAAATGCTGCCAATTAACTTAAAACGACACTTGGAGATTAAGGATCCATTTTAGTGCTAACGATATGAAACCAATCATATAATAAGAATTTATTTTGTCAAGGAGATGTATATAACAGCGAAGCAATTGGACAGAGGGGGAGAGTCCACTGCTATCTGAAAAAAATAATGACAGGGAAGTGTCATCTGCGAAAGAAATATTGGGGTCTCACAAAGAAATCTCTATACTCTGCCTAAAAAGCTCTATCCATCAATAAAGGTGCACAACACGCTGAGCAAATATTCTTGAAACCAGAAAACAACTGCGAAGGCATTTCAGACAGAGAAAGACGAGGGAATAAGATACAGAAATTTCAAGAGAGTCCATTCTGGATGATTTTGTTCTTACTAATAATGGATTTATGAGTAGAATCTGCATTAGTGAAACCACATATCA
>NW_025201101.1:0-1845 GCF_004010195.1 Chiloscyllium plagiosum | reverse complement strand
GGCTCTCCCTTTCAGAATGATGAGCACAACTTGCAAATGTGATTTTTAATCAGCATTGCGAAAGCACTTGTGGAAGTTGCATGGAGTTATGGAAAGATCAGATGCTTACATCAAAGTAAAAGCCTCATTAAAACTGCGTTAGATAAGTTAGAATGGATGCCTTTAATAGAGCAGATTCCTGTCAGTTGTTCTTGTAAGGTGAATTCCGTTAGCAAGACCAGCATTTATTGCCGATGTCTAATTTCCATTCAGAATATGGTGGTGAACCCCAGTGATCCTCGTGGTGCAGGGACACTAACTGGTATGTCTCAAAGAGAGCCACACGATTATGAACAAGTGACGGTGAAGGGACAATGATATTGATTCAAGTGAGGATGCTGTGTAACCTTGGAGATTGTGTTCCTCACCACATGATGCTCACAGCGATGGAAATAGTGGGACATTCTCTTGCTGTTCTTATTTTGGGGAATTTGCAGAGTGATGTAGTTAAGGTATTTTATGAAGGAGCCTGAAATGGCATGTTGAACACAGAGCTGAAGTCTCCTTTTACGTACGTTCTGCCACCTCTGCATGTTTTATTTATAAAGCTTGTGAATAATTTAGAATGGACCAGGATTTGGCATCTTGTACTGGAACATTTGTATTTTCCGTGACACTGAAGTATGTCCTTTGTAACATTCCCAACAATCGAGCGAGCTGAAAAAGAAAATCTGCAGAATTTATGAATTCATTTATTGTTTGTTTGAAAGAGTGAGTGTGATGAGGATAAAGATTCAATTAAATTGCACATAATGAACACACTGTCGGAGTTGAAATCATATTCTCACATTTTCCTTGAATTGGAAGCAAATTATTAGAACAAACGCCCATTGTTGCACATACTGTAAAAAAAAAAGTTTAAGAAATCTTTAGACGCCACACTAGGCGAGAAAATACATGCCGTCTACGCTTGATGGAGATACAGAAATTCAGAATAGCTGCACAATCTGAACAAGAATCAAGTGACAGAAAAAAAAACATATAACAAGTCTTTTCTTAGACCATGACCCCCAGCATGGCACATCAGGCCATTTTATCAACTGAGATAACTGATTTAATTTCTCCTGGTGATCCCCTCCTCCCCCAACACTGCCCTCCCAAACACCAGCCAATGGCATCAAGCTGATGGCCCTCTGATTGCACAGGTCATTTCCATCTCCTACAGACATCCACAAACAGGGTGGCCCAGGCAGACACATTGCTTCAGTCTGCACCTTCTACAAACAACTCATCTCTTCCTACTTTGACTCAGTAATTCCTCCTGGTCCAGTCCCTGCCCACGTACATCCGTGATTCATCTGACACTTTACACCAATTTAGAATTTCCATTTTGCAGGTTCCACCCACCTCCTCTTTTCCATGGACGTACCATCCCATGACACATCCACCAAAAGCTTCCCCACCCCCCATCCCCATTACGATGGTCTCAGGACTGTTCGCTTCTTCCTGGAACAAAGGTATGAGCTGCACCCAAACACCACCACCATCCTCCAACTGGCTGAGCCCGTCCTCACTCTCAACAACCTTTCTTTTTTACATCCCCATGATCACTCAAACCTTGCCTTTCCACACATCTTTGCTCTCTTCTGGTGTATCTTGTGCCTCCGCTCCTGACTATTGTTTGGAGGCCTGTACAAGAATCAAATTATGTTTTTTTATTTCACCTTTTCGATACCTCAATTCTACCCACACCGATTCCCCATCATCTGACCCGACTTAATTTCTTACTATTGATTTAGTTTTATTTCTTACCAATAAAGCAACCCCACCTCCTCTGCCCATCTGCCTATCTTTTCAACAAGATGT
>NW_025201100.1:4486-6998 GCF_004010195.1 Chiloscyllium plagiosum | reverse complement strand
ACTTTAATATTTATCTTTCAATGTATACTGAGATACACACACAACACATGCATGAAGACAAACAGAAAAACAACTCTGTAGAATAGCAGTTTCAAAGAGCTTTTCGTAGCAAAAGTTAAATTCAAGACAAAAGGAAATATTAAATTGTATTCTGCATCTGAGGTCATTCTGTTCACACAAGCTGCTGTCAATCGGATTCCTTACTGGAACATTTGGATTTGGCTGAATTCCCTTTGCTTCTGGCAGTGTGGAGATTCCAATGAATCCTCAACAAGTATCCTCCATGAGTGCTAAAGATGAGTTTTCTCCTCTCATACGTTGCTGTGAGAAGGAACAAGGAAACAAAGGAAACAATAAGCCGTGACTTCTCTAGCAGGTTGCATCTTCTCCAACTTTTAAATGAAATATGCAATAATGTTATCTGACCACCTAATTGGGCCATGTGAAGCCTCGTTGAACATGCTTGGGACTGAACGAATCCGTCCCTGTTCCCTGCTCCATTTAGGAGCAATTTATAAGCTGTCATTTGAAGATGCATTTGTATGTGTCCTCATAATTTTGTCCAATAAATTAATGTCTTTGGATTATCTGTGTCAAAATAAATACATTGTTCTCTTAAATTTGAACCCTTAGTTCTAGTTTCCCACACCAGAGGAAATGTCCATCAGCCAAGCACTCTCCCCAAGATCTTATATGGTTCAGTATGAAAATCTCTCATTCCCAAACCTGAAGTGTTCTGGCATTGTAGGGGTTTATAACATCATGAGGGGTACGGAAATGGTAAATTGCCAAGGACATTTTCTGAGGTTTAGGGAGTCCAAAACTGGAGCACATAGTTTGAAGGTAAAGGGGAAAGATTTAAAATAAATAAATCTGGTAATCTTTTCTCGGAGTGTATGGAATGAACTGCCAAAGGAAGTGTTGCCGGCTGGGAAAGTTACATTTATAAACCATTTGAATGGATTCTTGAATAAGAAGGTTTATGGGCCAAGTGCTGGCAAATGGGACGAGATTAATTGAGGACATCTAGTCGTCATGGACAAGGTGAAACGAGAGGTCTGTTTCTGAGTGTAAGGCAGAATAAGGCCTTCTTTCCAGGAACAAGTACAATTTTACAATGCTTCCGAATCAATTGAGTATATTTATTTTTCAGTTTAGGCAATCATAACTGCACACAATACATCAGATGCAGTAAAATATACTGATAGCCTTTGCATGGAATAGAATAATTCCATATACTTTCCTAACCACTTACCACATCTGCATAATTACTTTGTGTGATACATGTACCAGGATGCACAAATCCCTTTGTAGCACTGAGTTTTGTGATCTCTCTCCTTTTAAGTTGTTTACTGTTGTTTTACCCTATTGTTACAGCATAAACTTCATTTGCGCAAGTTATACTGTTTTTGCTAAAGGTTTACACACTAACCTCCCTTGTCTCTACCCCCATTACAGACTCTCTACCTCCACTTGACATCTTATTGAATGAATGTCTTGGTGGCTGAACCAAATGAGCTCCAATCCAATCAATCGCTACATCCAAATCATTCACAGGTTCGAAATAGTTGTTGATCTTGCACTGATATCGAAGGCACTCCACCACGTTAAAGATTTCCAAGCTGAAATCAAACATCAATCCCTACTGTCTATTTCCTGATAGGTACCCAGGGTTCCCTGTTCCTGCGTAGCAGCTCAGAAACGTTGGATGGCCTCCTCATGTGATTTGTAATGTACTCAAATGGCTGAATGACTTGATCATCTTCCTTTGTAAATCCTTAAATGGCAAAAAGGTCTCCTCGTGTCTCATTGCTGACGGGCTGAATTGGATCTTCCTCTCCCTCTGTAACAGAATAGAGGGTTTGAGTGAGAGAGCAAGGCATGGGTTCGGAACGACAAGTGGCCATTCAGCCCTTCAGCCTGCTACCCCATTTAGAATGTGCATTGTTGATGTGATTGTAACTAAACTTCCCTTTCCTGTCTGTTCCCAAGAAACATCGATTAGTTTGTTCATCAATGATCTATGGAACTCAATTTTGAATGTTTTTAGTAACCCAGTCTTCATTGCTGCGTGGGCGTGGGAACACGACAGATCACACAAACTAAAGAGAAAGAAACATCCCTGTCTCAGTCAGAAATGGGAATGCCCTCATTCTTAAAATGTGTCCTCCCTCAAGCCAATCACCACTCTTTTGACACAGGGACACAACAATTAGAAACAGATATAGGCCATTCAAAACTCAGACCTGTCCCAATTTCATTTAACAACCGATGATCAAATACTTACCAAATTTAGCCTCAGCTGAGGGTAGATGAACTCCAGATTCCATAAGCTCATAAGAGTATAGGAAATTGAAACATAGAAGAATGCAGCACAGCCCTTCAGCCTTCGATGTTGTGCCAATCTTTTATTCTAGTCTAAGACTAAACTAAACTTCATACCCTTCATTTTATTATCATCCATGTGTCTATCCAAGAGTTGCTTGAATGTCCTGAATGTATCTGATTCTAC
>NW_025201100.1:0-2784 GCF_004010195.1 Chiloscyllium plagiosum | reverse complement strand
ACCCTTCACCTTAAATTTATGTCCCCTTGTTTCAGTCGACCTTCATTGGATGCAGTTGCAATGGAAACACTCTTTATTGTGGACACTCCGTGTCACGAATAATCTTGAAAGACAAATCACTTCCACGTTGTAGAAGGAGCGCAGACATTACTCTACATGAGCATTCTCCACTCTTGGGAGGGGAGTTCATATCCTGCCACTTTCAGCATGGGCTGCAAATTTCCCCATACAGGGCAGTGATCTAACACAATATTACTGAAAATTGCACTGTGGTGGTGTACACAGTCCTCAATGCTGGGAGGGTAACTGCTCCTGGTTTACAGATCAATGCAATAGGATGGTGTACACAGCTCTGCATGCTGGGAGGGTAACTTCCAGCTTTCCAGATCAATGCACTGGGGTGATGTACACAGTCCTACATGCTTGTATGGTAACTGCTCCAGCTTTACAGACAATTCACTGTTATACACTGCACAGCTCCCCACGGACTGGTGTGGTCCGCACTGTCTGTGCAGAGCACTGGGTTGTATTGAGCAGTACACTAACCTGGTCTGCACTGTGCTCCATGCTAAACGGATATCTCCTCTGGATTATGATGTCTGATTCTGTGAGGCGGATTGGGCATCTGATGTAATTGACTATTTGAGATCATGTCTCAGCATATTTATTTTATGTTCTTATTCTTGTTATTGGACGCTGCACCCAAAGTCTGATATCTCCAGCTAGAACTATTTCTCTGAGAAGAGCCACGTTTATTCAATTTGCCAGTCAAGTAATCATCAAATTATAACATGAATATCCGTCCTTCTGTACCTTAACCTAGCAGTTGGTTATCATATCCCTGGATTCCCATGGACATCATTATCAAGCTCCGAAACAATGTGCAAGATGCATGGCTTGAGCTCTCCTGTATTTTCCAGCTGTGGGTCCTAATTTGCTCCTTAGTGTATCGAGAGCTGGCATTGTGAAGCCGTGTTTGTTCAGAATGTTTCCTCCCATGGGGCATCTAGGACACCAGACACAATGCTAATGGTTACACAAGGGCCCTGACCAAAATAGTCAGTAGGTCTGCGCCTACATGGTTCAAAAAGGGCCGCTACAACCTATCAAAAAGTTCCATTTTCTGGTGCATGATAATTGTAACGAAGTCCAGGGGGATATGCTCCATAACTATCCTACACAACCGCGAAATTCCTGGGGGATTTTCCGACACCACCTCATCAGAATGCTCTTTCTCGCACAAAATGAAAGTATACTAAATAATTTCTTCCCAAAGATGCGTGATTTGGCAAACCCAAGACGCGGGACATCAGATCTATCTGGACCTCGGTTCCCAAGACCCCTTCCAAAACACTCGCTATAGGGCCTCAATAACTACGAAGTTTGTGGCATGATGTGATATGCGTACTAACATCTGCTTTACATTTGGGCACTTTGGGAACGCTCCGTTCTTAAATTTGACAAGCCACTCCGATGCCAAATAAGCCCTGTGGAGTACCTTCAGTTGCATAGGTTGCGTCCTATTGCAAATCGAAATCTTCCTGACATTCTTCCAAATTTCTGCCCACTCCTTTGGTGAAGATATCCACCGCCAATTGCTGAACCCAAATTCCACACAGCTGCTTGATGTCCTTTGGGACAGTACCTCCTATCAAATGCTAGAAAGTGCTGACTGAGAGAGTGCACGTGGACTGAAGCACTCTCACCTCCATATTCGACTTTAAGGAAATAACCATGAATGTAGTCTTTATTTTCTGTATAAAAAAACCTAATCTCCTAGATAGCTCATATTTCTCGCTCAGCTACTTGAAAGGCATCCTGCCCACCATGTCAAATAAATCTACCAAACAGGAAACTCCTCTGTACTCCCAGAATCCAACAATCCTACAATGGGAGTAAAAGGGGAAGTGTTTTCTTTTGTAAATTGCCTTCAATTTGTTGCATCATTCTCCATACTTTAACTGTGTTAAGGACAGCTGGATTTCTGTAATGGAACATAACAGTTCGCATCTTGCCCATGAACATCAGATTAATGAGGGGACATTTTGCCTGGGAGGCATCGATGTCCAACCACATTGACCGCGGGTCTTGGCGAGTCAAATCAGCCACATTGGCCAGGAGGGAACTCAATTGGTATTTGGTAAAGTGTGTAAAACCCACATCCCTCAGCCCCTGCGGAAGCGGCAATTGAGTGAGCTCCACAAGAGGCCGCCTGTGATGCCAAATAAAAGATGCAAGCCGACTGCAAAGCTCCTAATAGGTTGCCTGGGCAGCATCAAAAAGTGCATTTGCATGAGATATAAAAACGGGGGAATACATTCATTTTCGACCGGAGCTATTCTACCCAACCAAGATATCGAAATATCCTCCCAATGCTGAAGGTCCTGCCTTATGTTGTCGAGCAACTGCAGGAAGATAGATTTATCTAATTAATTGAAGGCTGGTGTGATAAAAATGCCTAAATACAGGAAAGCTCCCTCTGGCTATCTGAAAGGGAATCGAACTCCACCTCCAAGACCAGGAACTCTAATAATACCCCCGACAGGCATGGTCTTCGATTTCATGAAATTGATTTTATAGCCCAAGATCCAAATTCATTAATCAATTGGGGCACAGATATCATCGAGTTGGTTAGAAAGAGAAGAACGTCATCTGCATAAAGTGTGACCTTATGCCATCCTGATCCTACCTCCAGGGCAGTAATATTGTGGTCCCTCCGGATGGGCTTTGCCAACTGCTCGATCACCAATATAAATAATAACGGTGAAAGAGGACACCCTTGAT
>NW_025201099.1:0-6998 GCF_004010195.1 Chiloscyllium plagiosum | reverse complement strand
GCCTGTACTGCGCTGTATTCTTCTATGTTCTACACCAGGACTCACTTCCCTTTGCGCTGCTCCAGGACTCACTTCCCCTCACACTGCTCCTGGACTCACTACCCTTCGCACTGCTCCAGAACTCACTTCCCCTCGTGCTGCACCAGGACTCACTTCCCTTCGCGCTGCTCCAGTACTCACTTCCCCTCACCCTGCTCCAGAACTCACTTCCCTTCGCCCTGTTCCAGGAGTCACTTCCCATCTCCCTGCTCCAAGACTCACTTCGCCTCACGCTGCACCAGGACTCCGTTTCCCTCGCGTAGCACCAGGACTCACTTCAACTCACACTACACCAGGACTCACTTCCCTTCGCACTGCACAAGGACTTACTTCCCCTCACACTGCTCCTGGACTCACTTCCCCTCGCTCTGCACCGGGACTCACTTCCCCTCACACTACACCAGGACTCAGTTCCCCTCACACTACACCAGGACTCACTTCCCTTCGCACTGCACAAGGACTCACTTCCCCTCACACTGCACCAGGACTCAGTTCCCCTCGCGCTGCACCAGGACTCACTTCCCTTCACACGACACCAGGACGCACTTCCCCTCACGCTGCACCAGGACTCACTTCCCCTCACACTGCACCAGGACTCACTTCCCCTCACACTGCATCAGGACTTACTTCCCCTCGCACTGCTCCAGGACTCACTTCCCCACACACTGCATCAGGACTCACTTCCTCTCCCGCTGCTCCAGATCTCACTTCCCCTCACGCTGCTCCATGACTCACTTCCCCTCGCACTGCTAACAGGACTCACTTCCCCTCACGCTGCACCAGGACTCACTTCCACTCGAACTGCTCCAGGACTCACTTCCCTTCGCCCTGCTCCAGGACTCACTTCCCCTCACACTGCACCAGGACTCAGTTCCCCTCGCGCTGCACCAGGACTCACTACCCCTCACACGACACCAAGACGCACTTCCCCTCACGCTGCACCAGGACTCACATCCCCTCACACTGCTCCTGGACTCACTTCCCCTCATGCTACACCAGGACTCACTTCCCCTCACACTGCTCCAGAACTCACTTCCCCACCCGCAGCTCCAGGACTCACTTCCCCTCACACTGCTCCAGGTCTCACTGCCCCTCATGCTGCACCAGGACTCACTTCCCCTCGCACTGCACCAGGAATCACTTACCCTCGCGCTGCACCAGGACTCACTGCCCCTCGCACTGCACCAGGACTCACTTCCCCTCACACTGCACCAGGACTCACTTCCCCTCACACTGCATCAGGACTCACTTCCCCTCGCGCTGCACCAGGATTCACTTCCCCCCTCACACTGCATCAGGACTCACTTCCCCTCCCGCTGCTCCAGATCTCACTTCCCCTCACGCTGCTCCAGGACTCACTTCCCCTCGCACTGCTAACAGGACTCACTTCCCCTCGCGCTTCTCCAGGACTCACTTCCCCTCACACTGCACCAGAACTCACTTCCCTTCGCCCTGCTCCAGGACACTTCCCATCTCACTGCTCCAGGACTCACTTCCCCTCAGGCTGCCCCAGGACTCAGTTACCCTCGCACTGCACCAGGAATCACTTACCCTCGCGCTACACCAGGACTCACTTCCCCTCGCACTGCTCCAGGACTCACTTCCCCTCGCCCTGCTCCAGGACTCACTTCCCCTAGCCCTGCTTCCAGGACTCACTTCCCCTCGCACTGCTCCAGGACTCACTTCCCTTCGCGCTGCTCCAGGACTCACTTCCCCTCGCACTGCTCCAGGACTCACTTCCCTTCGCACTGCTCCAGGACTCACTTCCCTTTGCGCTGCTCCAGGACTCACTTCCCCTCACCCTGCTCCAGAACTCACTTCCCTTCGCCCTGCTCCAGGACTCACTTCCCATCTCACTGCTCCAGGACTCACTTCCCCTCAAGCTGCACCAGGACTCAGTTACCCTCGCGTAGCACCAGGACTCACTTCAACTCACACTGTTCCAGGACGCACTTCCCCTCACGCTGCACCAGGACTCCGTTCCCCTCGCGCTGCACCGGGACTCACTTCCCCTCACATTACACAAGGACTCAGTTCCCCTCGCACTGCACCAGGACTCACTTCCCATCGCGCTGCTCCAGGACTCACTTCCCTTCACACTGCCCCAGGTCTCACTTCCCCTCACACTGCTCCAGGACTCACTACCCTTCGCACTGCACAAGGACTCACTTCCCCTCACACTGCTCCTGGACTCACATCCCCTCAAGCTGCACCAGGACTCACTTCCCCTCGCTCTGCTCCAGAACTCACTTCCCCTCAAGCTGCACCAGGACTCAGTTCTCCTCACGCTGCACCAGGACTCAGTTAACCTCGCGATGCACCAGGAATCACTTCCCCTCGCACGACACCAGGACGCACTTCCCCTCACGTTGCATCAGGACTCAGTTCCCCTCGCGCTGCACCAGGACTCACTTCCCCTCACACTACACTAGGATGCACTTCCCCTCATGCTGCACCAGGACGCACTTCCCCTCACGCTGCATCAGGACTCAGTTCCCCTCGCGCTGCATCAGGACTCACTTCCCCTCACACTACACTAGGATGCACTTCCCCTCATGCTGCACCAAGACGCACTTCCCCTCAAGCTGCTCCAGGACTCACTTCACCTCGCCCTGCTCCAGGACTCACTTCCATTCGCACTGCACCAGGACACACTTCCCCTCGCGCTGCTCCAGGACTCACTTCCCCTCGCGCTGCTCCAGGACTCAGTTCCCCTCGCCCTGCTCCAGGACTCACTTCCCTTCGCCCTGCTCCAGGACTCACTTCCCTTCGCCTTGCTCCAGGACTCACTTCCCCTCGCACTGCACCAGGACACACTTCCCCTCATGCTGCTCTATGACTCAGTTACACTCGTGCTGCACCAAGACTCACTTCCACTCACACTGCTCCAAGACTCACTTCCTCTCGCTCTGCTCCAGAACTCAATTCCCCTCGCGCTGCACCAGGACTCACTTCCCCTCACGCTGCACCAGAACTCAGTTAACCTCGCGATGCACCAGGAATCACTTCCCCTCGCACGACACCAGGACGCACTTCCCCTCATGCTGCACCAGGACTCAGTTCCCCTCGCGCTGCTCCAGGACTCACTTCCCCTCACACGACACCAGGACTCACTTCCCCTCGCACTGCACCAGGGCTCACTTCCCCTCGCGCTGCACCAGGACTCACTTCCCCTCACACTGCACAAGGACTCACTTGCCCTCACACTGCTCCTGGACTCACTTCCCCTCACACGACATAGGACTCACTTCCCCTCGCACTGCACCAGGACTCACTTCCCCTCGCGCTGCTCCAGGACTCACTTCCCCTCACACGACACCAGGACTCACTTCCCCTCGCTCTGCTCCAGAACTCACTTCCCCTCGCACTGCACCAGGACTCACTTCCATTCACACTGCTCCTGGACTCACTTCACCTCGCTCTCCTCCAGAACTCACTTCCCCACATGCTGCACCAGGACTCAGTTCCCCTCACGCTGCACCAAGACTCAGTTACCCTCGCGTAGCACCAGGACTCACTTCCTGTCACACTGCACCAGGACTCAGTTCCCCTCACGCTGCACCAAGACTCAGTTACCCTCGCGTGGACTCACTTCCCCTCACGCTGCACCAGGACTCACTTCCCCTCACTCTGCTACAGAACTCACTTCCCCTCACGCTGCATCAGGACTCAGTTCCCCTCGCGCTGCCCCAGGACTCACTTCCCCTCACACTACACCAGGACTCACTTCACCTCGCACTGCTCCAGGACTCATTTCCCTTCGTGCTGCTCCAGGACTCACTTCCCCTCACACTGCCCCTGGTCTCACTTCCCCTCACACTGCCCCAGGACTCACTACCCTTCGCCCTGCTCCAGCACTCACTTTTCTCACACTGCACCAGGACTCACATCCACTCGCACTGCTCCAGGACTCACTTCCCTTCGCCCTGCTCCAGGACTCACTTCCCCTCACACTGCACCAGGACTCAGTTCCCCTCGCGCTGCACCAGGACTCACTTCCCCTCACACGACACCAGGACGCACTTCTCCTCACGCTGCACCAGGACTCACTTCCCTTCGCCCTGCTCCAGGACTCACTTCCCCTCACGCTGCATCAGGACTCAGTTCCCCTCGCGCTGCACCAGGACTCACTTCCCCTCACACTACACTGGGATGCACTTCCCCTCATGCTGCACCAGGACTCAGTTCCCCTCGCGCTGCTCCAGGACTCACTTCCCCTCGCACGACACCAGGACGCACTTCCCCTCACGCTGCACCAGGATTCAGTTCCCCTCGCGCTGCACCAGGACTCACTTCCTGTCACACTGTTCAAGGAAGCACTTCCCCTCACGCTGCACCAGGACTCCGTTCCCCTCGCGCTGCACCAGGACTCACTTCCCCTCACACTACACCAGGACTCACTTCACCTCGCACTGCTCCAGGACTCATTTCCCTTCGCGCTGCTCCAGGACTCACTTCCCCTCACACTGACCCTGGTCTCACTTCCCCTCACACTGCCCCAGGACTCACTACCCTTCGCCCTGCTCCAGCACACACTTTCCCTCACACTGCACCAGGAATCACTTCCCCTCGCACTGCTCCAGGACTCACTTCCCTTCGCCCTGCTCCAGGACTCACTTCCCCTAACGCTGCACCAGGACTCAGTTCCCCTCGCGCTGCACCAGGACTCACTTCCCCTCACACGACACCAGGACGCATTTCCCCTCACGCTGCACAAGGACTCACTTCCCCTCACACTGCTCCCACCAGGACTCACTTCCCCTCGCGCTGCTCCAGGACTCACTTCCCCTCGCCCTGCTCCAGGACTCACTTCCCCTCGTCTTGCTCCAGGACTCACTTTCCCTCACACGACACCAGGACGCACTTCCCCTCGCGCTGCTCCAGGACTCACTCCCCCTCGCGCTGCTCCAGGACTCAGTTCCCCTCACCCTGCTCCAGGACTCACTTTCCTTCGCCCTTCTCCAGGACTCACTTCCCATCTCACTGCTCCAGGACTCACTTCCCCTCACGCTGCACCAGGACTCAGTTACCCTTGCGTAGCACCAGGACTCACTTCCTCCCACACTGTTCCAGGACGCACTTCCCCTCACGCTGCACCAGGACTCAGTTACCCTCACACCACACCAGGACTCAATTCACCTCGCGCTGCACCAGGACTCACTTCCCCTCGCACTGCTCCAGGACTCACTTCCCCTCACACTGCTCCAGGACTCACTTCCCCTCGCACTGCTCCAGGACTCACTTCCACTCGAACTGCTCCAGGACTCACCTTCCCTCACACTACACCAGGACTCACTTCTCCTCGCATAGCTCCAGGACTCACTTCCCTTCGCACTGCACCAGGACTCACTTCCCCTCACACTGCTCCTGGACTCACTTCGCCTCGCTCTGCTCCAGAACCCACCTCCCTCGCGCTGCACCATGACTCACTTCCACTCGAACAGCTCCAGGACACACTTCCCCTCACACTGCACCAGGACTCACTTCCCCTCACACGACACCAGGACTCACTTCCCCTCGCTCTGTTCCAGAACTCACTTCCCCTCACGCTGCACCAGGACTCACTTCACCTCACACGACACCAGGACGCACTTCTCCTCACGCTGCACCAGGTCTCACTTCCCCTCACACTGCTCCTGGACTCACTTCCCCTCGCACTGCTCCAGAACGCACTTCCCCTCACGCTGCTCCAGGACTCACTTCCCCTCACACTGCCCCAGGACTCACTTCCCTTCGCACTGCTCCAGGACTCACTTCCCCTCACACTGCTCCAGGACTCACTTCCCTTCGCACTGCTCCAGGACTCACTTCCCCTCACACTGCCCCAGGACTCACTTCCCCTCGCACTGCCCCAGGACTCACTTCCCCTCGCACTGCTCCAGGACTCACTTCACCTCACACTGCTCCAGGACTCACTTCCCCTCACACTGCTCCAGGACTCACTTCCCTTCGCACTGCTCCAGGACTCACTTCCCCTCGCACTGCTCCAGGACTCACTTCCCCACGCACTGCTCCAGGACTCACTTCCCCTCGCACTGCTCCAGGACTCACTTCCCCTCGCACTGCTCCAGGACTCACTTCCCCTCACGATGCACCACGACTCAGTTACCCTCGCGATGCACCAGGAATCACTTCCCCTCGCACGACACCAGGACGCACTTCCCCTCACGATGCACCAGGACTCAGTTCCCCTCGCGCTGCACCATGACTCACTTCCCATCACACTACACTAGGATGCACTTCCCCTCACGCTGCACCAGGACTCAGTTCCCCTCGCGCTGCCCCAGGACTCACTTCCCCTCGCATGACACCAGGACGCACTTCCCCTCACGATGCACCAGGACTCACATCTCCTCGCGCTGCACCATGACTCACTTCCCATCACACTACACTAGGATGCACTTCCCCTCACGCTGCACCAGGACTCAGTTCCCCTCGCACTGCTCCAGGACTCACTTCCCTTCACACTGCTCCAGGACTCACTTCCCCTCACACTGCCCCAGGTCTCACTTCCCCTCACACTGCTCCAGGACTCACTACCCTTCGCACTGCACAAGGACTCACTTCCCCTCACACTGCTCCTGTATTCACTTCCCCTCGCTCTGCTCCAGAACTCACCTCCCTCGCGCTGCACCAGTACTCACTTCCACTCGAACTGCTCCAGGATTCACTTCCCCTCGCCCTGCTCCAGGACTCACTTCCCCTCGCACTGCTCCAGGACTCACTTCCCTTCGCGTTGCTCCAGGACTCACGTCCCCTCGCACTGCTCCAGGATTCACTTCCCCTCGCCCTGCTCCAGGACTCACTTCCCCTCGCACTGCTCCAGGACTCACTTCCCTTCACACTGCTCCAGGACTCACTTCCCTTCGCGCTGCTCCAGGACTCACTTCCCCTCACACTGCCCCAGGTCTCACTTCCCCTCACACTACAAGAGTTATAGCTGGGGTCAGGGAAATTAT
>NW_025201098.1:0-6997 GCF_004010195.1 Chiloscyllium plagiosum | reverse complement strand
ATGACCAACAAATGAAGGCAGTTCCGTAAAGGTCGGTATTTGAGAGGTCCTATTCTCTCTCTAGTTAATGCTTTTCATTTAATATACTTAAAGCGCCACTTTGGATTCACCCAGATCTTCTCAGTCAAGGTTATCTCATACCCCCTATTGGCCCTCCTGATTTTCTTCTTCAGTAAACTCCTATATCCCCTGTGTACCTCCAGGGATTTCCTTCATTCCAACTGCATCTACCTGAGCTACGCCTCCTCATTTTGTTTGTTCAAAGCATAAACATTTCTTGTCAATCAGGGTTCCTCATTCCTGTCAACTTTCCTTTCACACTCACAGGAAATATCGATCTTAAACTCCCATTTGTTGGAGGTCCTTTTGCTTGCAAGCAGACTACTCTAATCAACCCCTGCAAAATCCTGTCTAAGTCCATCAAAATCAACCTTTCCCCAATTTAGAACTTGAATCTGTGGACCAATTTTTTCCCCTCTCCATAACTATTTTAAAACTAATAGAATTATGGTCACTGGTCCCAAAGTGCACATCTACTGTCACCTCACTCACCTGTCCTGACCTAGTTCTTAAGAGGAAGTCAAATTTCGCCCCTTCCCAATTAGGACCCTCGACATACTGCTTGACGGAAGTTTTCTGACGCACTTACTTGATTCCATCCCATCAAATCTCTTAATGCTCTGGCAGTTCTAGTCTGTGTTATCAAAAATAAAACCGCTATTATGACAACCCAAATGTTCATGCAAGTCTCCCCAATCTCTGTATATATTTTTGAACACCTGTAATTCCTGTTAACTATTTAGGGGCCTATAGTACAACCTCATTAATGTCACCATCCCCTTCTTTTGTCTTAGTTCCACCTACAAAGCCTCACTGGATGATTCATCAGTTGTTTTATCTCTGATCACTGCTGTGATACTCCCCTTTATCCATCCCTCGGCCATGTTTCTGTAATAGCTACTCTATCCAGCGCCGATTACGTATCCACACCCTGAGCTCATTGGCCTTACCTGTTAGTCCTTTTGCATTGAAATAAATGCAATTTAATCCATCGGCATTCCTTGCTCCCTATCGTATTCCAACCTGATCTACCTCTTCAACGTACTATTCTGAACACTGTATCTCCTTCCAGCCTCACATTTGCCTCCCTGCTCTTGAGGATACCACCTCCTGCCAATCTCGCTTAAACACTCCCTTGTAGGACTAGCTAAACTGGCTTCGAAGATATTGGTTCCCCCCTCCAGTGCATGTGCCACCAGTCCCTCTTGAAAAGGTCAACTCTGTCACAGAAAAGCTCCAAATTATCTAAAATTATGAATCCCTCCTCCTGCACAATTCTTTAGTTACATCTTTATCTGCCATATCATCCTATTCCTACCTTCACTAGCTCATGACACTGGAAGTAAGCAGGTGATTACCACTGTCGAGGTCCTGGTTTTTAACTTTTCTCCTAGATGCTGGTAATCATTCTGTAGAACCACATTTCTTTGTCTACCTGGGTTATTTGTGCCAACCTGCACAATGACTTCTGGTTGCTCCCCCTTCCCCTTGAGAACATTCAGCAGCCACTCAAAACATCTTGGACCCTGACACCTGAGAGGCAACGCACCATCCTGGATTCCCTTTTGAGGCCACAGAATCTCTGATCTGTCCCCCTAAGAATCGACTCTTCAATCCCTAAGACCCTGTTTACCTTTATCCTTTCCTGCTACTCCCCAGAGCCAGTCGTAATGCAACCAATCTGGCTACTGCTGATTTCCTGACACCCATTCCCCCATCTGCCAATACACACACAAAATCCGAATCCAAAATGGTATACTTGTTTTCGAGAGTAATAAACACAGGAGATTTCTGCGCTCCATGCCTACTCCCTTCGCCATTCCCGGTGGTCGCCCAGCTATTTTTTCCCAAAAAAATGACAAATTTTGTTTTAGTAATTGGAATGCAAATTTTGAAATATTCATGTTCTGAGTAATAATTAGACTTCACAATGAAGCTGGCCTTGCAATACTTGCATTTTAAATGCTTATGCTGCACCAAATAATCAGGTATTTGCGAGCAATTACAATAGGAAATAATGGGATATTGAATTTTATTCGCATCAGACACATGACAGAATACAAAACTTTAAAGTATGGGAGCAGGCCATTGGCCACTGTGTGTGCACCAGCTCAAGTAATGTCTCCCAAGCGCCTCCCATTTGCCAGCCCTATCTGCAGCCTGTTAAATTCATATTTCCAAATACATAACCAGTTCTCTTTTTAATCTTCATCCACAACTCTCCCAGGCAGTCCATTCCGAATCCTAACAACTCTCTCAATAATGACGTTTTTTTCTTATCTCATTCCTGGATCTTTTGCTAAGAATCTTGAAATTAGAAATCAATGATGCTGTAATGCCAACTAATGGAAACAGAGTATTCATGTTTTACTCTGCAACAGTCTTTTCATAATTTTAAGCATCGCAATAAGTTCACATCGTTGTCTGTTCTGCTCCAGGAAGAATAAGCCTTGCAAGAACTGTAACAAACACTACATTGGACAAACAGGCAGAAAACTAGCCACCTGGATAGATGAACAACAACTAGCCAGAAAAAAGACATGACCCACTATTACTAGTATCCCTACATATGGATGAGGAAGTATACCATTTTGACTGGGTCTGCACACTCATCGAGGACAAGGCAAATAGAGACACGAACGAGAATTCCCAGACGTATGGCATTCCAATCGGAACTCCATCAAGTAAAACATCGATTTTGATTCCAACTCACATTCTCTGAGAAAAAGAACGGGACATGAAATCACCAATACTGGAAGTTACATCACTTACTCAAGGAAACCTAAACACTTAAATATAAATTCGGAAAAAACGCTAGCACTTCACCGGAGGCTCACTGATAATGTTCCCTCGTATAGTGATGAACCGTCTGAAAATGAACTCTCCAACTCAGCGAGCAAACTGACGTACAGAAGAAACGCAATTTCTCTCATGCTTTCTTTAACTAAATCCTTTATTCCAGTTATCATTCTGATTATTTATAATGTTATTGGTATTCTTCTGCAAAACAATGTGGCATCTGTCTGTGTGAATGTGTGTGTGAGAGAGAGACCGAACAATCCTCTTCAATCTCTGAATTACTCCCCGTGGCATATGGAAAAGAGGCAAAGATTTGGACGGCAGAATAGCTTAACATGTTGTTAAAAAGCTAGTTCAGGGTTGATGGTTTCAGATTTTTGGATCATTGGGATTCTTTCAGGACAGGAAGGACCTGTGCAAAAAAGACAGGTTGCATCTTAAGTGGAGGAGCAGCAAAGTCATTGTGGGAAGGTTTGCTAGTGCAAGTCGAATGGATTTAAACTAATTAAGCAGGAGTGTGGGGACCAACGCAGCAGGTCAGAAACTGAGTAGAAGGTCGAGGTGAACAGGACATCAGGCACGGCCAGTCTAATGACCATGCTGAGGGAAGGAATCATATCAGTTCACATTGTGAGATGTAAGTTGGAATAAATGATAGAGAAGTTGGCAGGTTATGTGAGATGTAAGTTGGAATAAATGATAGAGAAGAGGGGCAGGTTTATCAGGGATTCACAAATAAGGATGGGGAGTGTGGGGGCTGTGAGGGATTGAGACGTTTGAAATCAGGAAGACTGTGCACAAGAAAATATTAAAGGGGAAAGAGGTCGGGGTGTAGTGGGGTTCTGTGATAAACAACTGGCTCCAAAAAACAGGAAAGCTTGCTTTTTGTCAAAGTGAATACCTGGGAAGGAATTTATTATGCTTCAGAGAATTAGAACCCTCATAGCTAAAAGTATGCATTATATTAAAGGAGAAGCTATGTCCATGATATTGCTGTAGCTATAATAATGGTGGGCAAAGTGTTCGTTCTGTTGTTGGACAATGCTTGAGAGCATGTGAATTATGCTGGATGTTCCCAGAGATGCCCTAGGTTAAGTAAGTGCATTGTGAGAACTTGCATGAGATGATGTTGGTTTGTAATCTCACCACTTACTGAGTCCAGTCAAAGGAACAAACCAGCAACTGCCATTGCTTACTACCTCAGAATATATCAGAGTTTTCATGGCTGCCACCGCATAGAATCATGCAACAAAGAAAAGGCCTATCACGTCTGCACCAGCAAGTGCACATCCAAAGGCTTTTTAAACGTTTGTGAGGTTACCTCCCTCAACGACCCACCTAGACAATGCATTCCAGATTCATACCACCCTCTCAGTGCGAAACACATTCCACAAATCCTCTCTCAATTCCCTGCCTTTCACTTCAAAAATGCGTCCCTTTGTTATTGCCCCTTTGACTAAGGGATACAGCTTCTGTCTGTTCAGCCTCTCCATATCCCTTATGCACTTGTACACCTGTACCATATTCCCTCCTCAACCTTCCCTGCTGCAAAGGAAAAACGAGTAAACTTAGCCCTCCCCATTCATATATGGGTGGCACGGTGGCACAGTGGTTAGCACTGCTGCCTCACAGCGCCAGAGATCCGGGTTCAATTCCCGGCGACTGACTGTGTGGAGTTTGCACGTTCTCCCCGTGTCTGTGTGGGTTTTCTTCGGGTGCTCCGGTTTCCTCCCACAGTCCAAAGATGTGCAGGTCAGGTGAATTGGCCATGCTAAATTGCCCGTAGTGTTAGGTAAGGGGTAAATGTAGGGGTATGGGTGGATTGCGCTTCAGCGGGGCGGTGTGGACTTGTTGGGCCGAATTAAGATTGAATACTCACTTATCTTATTACTTCTGACATGCACCATCGAACATTTATCAGTGTTAAATTTCATCGGCTGGTTATCTGAATAATCTGGTTCTATCCTCCTGTAGCTTAACCCTTTCCTCCTGACTGTAAGCCACCCAGCTCAGCTTTGTGTCATCCACAACATTGTTTATCATTCCACTGCCACCGGCCACCCACATCTTCCACATTCTCACCATCATCATTTATGAATATCACAAATCAACCGTGATTTCCTTCCTGTTCTCCAGATCTTACCCAGAGGAAGATTTGAGAATTCCAATCTCTGGCTTTTCTTATTTTGGTCAATTTGCAGAGTGATGTGCCTAACATCTTTTATGAGGAAGCCACAAATAACATTTTCGACACAGAGTTGAATTCATCTTTTACACTTTGCCCCTCTTCATGTTTTAGTCATAAAACATGTAGATAATTTAGGATGAACTAGTTTTTGGCACCTTGCATTGGAACATTAGCATTTTGGAGGCACAGTTCTTTGTTGCATTCACTGCAATAGTCAGAAAAGAAGAAACTTTTCATCTGCAGGATGGACACAGTCTCATTCATTGTTTCTTTAAATCAGCTAGAGTGAGGAGGATAAATATGCAATTAAATTCTATGTTATGGACAAACTGCACAAGATCAAATCATATTGTCATGTCTATCTTGAATTGGAAGCAAATACATACTGTAAAAAAATTCAAAAACACCACACTAGATGAGAAAAAAAACATGTCGTCTGCACTTGATGTAGATACTGAAATATAAAGTACATGTTAAATCTGAACAAGAATCAAGTGATAGAAAAGAAAGTACATGAATTCTTTTCTTAATTTTGAATGGAAACCAGATCTTGATCTTCCTGAATAGTGATGTTTTTGCACACAATCCCGCTTCCTCAAAAACAAGTTTTTCCCTGTCACTAAAACTTCATCTGCCATTCTTCGTCCTCCGTCCTACTTTTTCCTTACACTCCTACTTTCCTTGCACTACCCCTTCTGCTGCTACATACTCTTCCACTGATGATCTCCCTTCTACCCTTCTTCTGCCACTCCCACTGTAAATTACACAAATTCCCCAATTACTCCCACGTCATCTGACCATCGCGTTCACTATTTGCTTTCCAACTGGGATGATGGGAGCTGCTGGCTTCTGTGCTGCTATTGATCATTAGTAAATGATGAGATTGGGATGATCAATATCCAATCTGAACAGACAAGAGTGTGTTTCTGTCACTGCCTGATGCACCGTGAACAGGATGGTTTTGTTCCCCATGGTACAGAGTAGAGTGTTTTTCTGTCTCTGTGTCACAGCGCTTAACCAAACAGCCTCATCACAAATAGGATGAATCTCTCCTCAGAATCAGAAGTCCATGTATCAGCTTTCCTTTAAATTTTGTGAGGACAGTGAACACACTGTTCAAACAAGCCATGTTCTATCCTTTTGCTTTTTATTATTTTAAGGATTTTCCAATGCCATTTGAGGTGCGATCAGAGTCACTTCCCTTGAATCAAAGTAGTATTTGACTCATGTGACATCAGGGACCCTGAGTAAACTGTGGTCAATGGGAATCGGAGGAACTTCTGTGCTGGTAATTTTCTCACTGAGCAATGGCACCTTCCCCAGAGCTTTTGGGAATGACAAATATACTATGCCCTTCTAGTACGTTCCAAAACCATGGATGACTTTGTCCCGTTTATAATGTCAACATATATTATGTTTTTACAGTTTGGTCTAAAATCTCAGAAAAGTAAGACCATGCTGATTGAGTGTCACCCCAATGAAATCAGGGCGTTACAATAAGATTACGATTCAGATTATTTTCAAGCAGTTACTTTTTGAGGGCTGGTCGTGTGATGTCAGTGCCAGTGATATCAACATTTTATCTGTCCAAAAGCATCACATCCCATTGGCTCAAGGCTGCACCACTCCCCAATTCTCTTTCTTTCTACGGCTCATTCGCCATATTCATCAGATATGTGGGGCCCACAAGATGCAATAATACAGTGGTGCCTATGACGCCTCGAAACCTGCCTCCCGACCCTTGCCCTGCACTCTGACTGCATCCCCTCCCCCAAATGCACCTGCTGTAGTATCTGCACCATCCCTCCAAACCTTCCACACTCTGATGTTGAATGTTCTGTACTTAGAAAAGGTCTCAACTTTATCCCGCTCTGTCCCCACTTTAATGAATTTCGGGCACGGTATGATGCTGAACTGTTCTTCCACCGTCTTCTCCTTGGTGCCCATTTC
>NW_025201097.1:4194-6996 GCF_004010195.1 Chiloscyllium plagiosum | reverse complement strand
GAAATTTCTGAATATTTGGAAGTGCATGTAAAAATAAGGCAAAGTCAGCATGGTTTCATCAAGCGGAGGCCATGCTTGACAAATCTGTAAGAATTTCGCTTTAAGAAAGTAACGAGGAAGGTAGACCAAGGAGAGCCATTGGATGTTATATATCTGGACTTCATGAAGGCCTTTGATATTTGCCACACAGTAGGATACTGATTAAGATAAGGGCCCATGGTGTCAGAGGCAAGGTGCGCTCGCAGGACAGAAAGCAGTGATTGGGAACAAAAGGATCATTCTCAGGATGGCAGCTGGTGACAAGTGGCGTTCATCAAGGCTGTGTTGGGAGCACAACTTTTCATTTTCTCCATTAGCGATCAAGATAAAGTACCTGAGGGCAATGTGTGTCAATTTGCAGACAATACAAAGGTAGAAGGACAGGTAGCATTGAGGAGGCGGGGATGCTGCAGAAGGATATGGACATGTAGGGAGCGTCGGAAAAAAATGGCAGATGGAGCATAATGTGGAAAAGTGTGAGGTGATGCACTTTTGTAGGAAGAATAAAAATATGGACTATTGTCTAAATGGGGCGAAGGTTCACATGTCTGGTGTGCAAAGATACTTGAGAGTTTTAGCCCAGGATTCTCTCAAGATGAACTTGCAGGTTGAATCTGTAGTTCGGAAGATAAATGCAATGGTGACATTTATTTTTGGAATACTTGAATATACAAGCAAAGATGCACTTCCGAGACTCTATAAAAGAGTCTGGTCAGACCACATCTGGATTACTGTGTGTTCGTTTGGTCCTCAAATTTCAGGAAGGATGCACTAGTCCTGGGGTGTGTTCAGAGGTGATTCATGATTATGGTCCCAGGAATGAAAAGCTTGACACATGAGGAACGTTTGACGACTCTGGGTCTATACTGGACGAACTCTAGAAGGATGAGAGGAAATCTAATTGGTACTTATAGAATCGTGAATAGCCTGGACACAGTGAATGCTGAGAAGGTGTTTCTATTTTTAGTAGAGACTAAAACTCAAAGGCACAACCTTGTAGAAAAGGGAAGACATTTGACAGCAATAATAAGAGACTCCTATTCAGCCACAAAGTGGTGAATGTGTTGAATTCATTGCCAGATAAGGCTGTGGAAGCTAGGTCTTTGATTATATGTAAGACTGAGATATGTAGCAGCGTGGTTTTCAACGGGATCAAGGGTTATGGGGCGAAAGCATGAGAATTGGGTTTAGAAAGATATTTGCCATGATTTAATGGCAGAGTAGATTCACTGCGCTGAATGGCTTAATTTCTGCTCTATTGTCTTATGGACTTATGCATCGAATGACCTCCATCTGCAAGTTCCCCTCCAAGGAATCTGCCAGCCTGACTTGAAGCATTGTCAGTGAAGATTTGATTTAGTGCTGATCCAGACTTGATGGGCCAAACGGTCTCTTTCCGCCCTCCATCATCTATTTTATCATTCTTCCGAAAAAAAATGATTACTGCAATGACCAGACTTGTGGCCGGTCCTCTGACTCTTCTCTGAACACGCCATTGCTAAAGTTCCAGCATCATTTCCCTGCTCTTGTATTCCCACCTGCGATCAAGAACAGAAAGTATCTCTTACCCCGCGAGACCACTTGATCCCTTGCCCAATCACCTTCAAAAATTCGTGAAAGCCTACTCCAATTTCTCTTTTATTACTGTTAACCACTCAGTGTTCACACTTTTATCATTGTTCCTCGCCAAATTCATTATCACCCACTTCACTGGATTGAATTCCTTTCAGCACATTTTCTTGCCGATTGTTTCCAATCTCCCTGCAGTCTATGGCTGTCTTCCTCATGGTTAACTACATGACTAACTGTTACATGATTTGCAAACTGCTAAATGATGGCAATGACAAATAAGTATAAATCATTGACCTAATGATAAAACAATGGAACTCATACAAGCCATGGTTCATAAGCTTGCAGAGGACAGCAGAATTGGAGACTGTAAAGAAGGTGATCTAAGATTCCAGAAGGATCTTAATCCAATGTGTCTTTGGGCTGAAACATGTAACATGGAGTTCAACCTGGATAAGTGGAAGGTATTGCATTTTGCTACATCAAATAAGAGTAGAGCTGATTCAATTAATGATCGGGCGTTGCATCGTGTTGTGGAACACGGAGGCCAGGAACGCAAGTACATAATTCTTTTTAGTTTGCTTCATATATAGACAGAATGGCTAAAAAAAATGTCACCTTGCCTTCGTTGCTCAATCTTTTGAGCGTAGGAGTTGGTACGTTATGTTGAAATTGAATAGGACATTGGGTGATGCCTCTTCTGGAATACTGTGCCAGTTCTTGTCGCCCAGTAATAGAAAGGAAATTATTCAGCTGGAGTAGGTTTAGAACAGGTATACCAGTGTGTGGCTAGTGGGGAAGGTTTGTGTTATAACGCAGGCTGGAGAGGCTGAGAATATTTTCACTCGAGCACTGGAGGTTGAAAGTCGACCTAACATAAATTTATAAATTATTGAAAGTTCGGCTAGAGTTAACTTTTCTCCAAGGAGGGGCACTTCAAGACGAGAGGGCAAATGTTTAAAGTGAAAAGAGGAATTTAAAATAAGACAGGAGAGGTTTTTTTTTAAACAAAGGATGGTTTATGTGTGCAATTCACTTCTTGAGGCAATTATGAATGAAAGTACATTTACAATATTTACAGGATATTTGGATCGATAAAGGAATTGGAAACTTTCTGTGGGATTAACAAAAGCTATTCATTCATGCCTAGTACATTATTTATTGCCCAGAGGGCAGTTCAGAATCAACCACGAT
>NW_025201097.1:0-2972 GCF_004010195.1 Chiloscyllium plagiosum | reverse complement strand
CTCCTCCCTACTCTTTATCTTAGCCTGCTGGACAAACTTTCCTCATTCCTGAAGAAGGGCTTATGCCCGAAACGTCGATTCTCCTGTTCCCTGGATGCTGCCTGACCTGCTGCGATTTTCCAGCAACACATTTTCAGCTCTGATCTCCAGCATCTGCAGACCTCACTTTCTCCACACAGATACACACACTGGGATGGTTAGGGCACAGCGTGAAGCTCATCTGGTAACTTAAATGAAGCATAAAGAAATGCTCAATTCGTCTCGTAAACTGTTGAAGTATGAGGGACAGAGAACACCCAAATTCCACTGTATAAATAAAAACACCAATTTATTTTTTAACTCTGAAAGTGAACATTTTTCATCAACTATTCACAACTCTGAGATCCCCAATCTCTTAACTGCCTATTATCCCACTCCGACTCTATAGCAACATACTATTTCAATAAGACACTTGTTAAAATTACATCATTTAATTTCAAAAACACTCAACAGCTGTTGTTTTCGGTGTTTTCATTCAGCTGTGGATCTCTCTGGGTTATTTTCTTTCTTTTTACTGTGAATATGTTTCATATGAAAAGGTACCTTTGATAGAAATTGTTTTCCAACTTCTTGGATCTGTGTTGATGGCATTTGCTGTGTTTGCAATTTTCAAAATGCCAGCATTCTTAATATCCACAGCATCAGATCATTTATCGAAAACCAATAAATACAAACTTGATTTGGTTTTAGTATCCTGGGGCATAATTGAAACTAATTGGTAAAATTCGAATTGTTGTTGAAAGAGCAACCAACTCGGGATTCTATTTCACAGCCAATTGTGACATATTTTCAGTTGTCCTTGACACTCTGGATCTGCCATCCTCTCATATACACAGGAGCTTGGAAGCTCTCCGTTTAGAACAGTATTCCCTCTCTCTTAAAGGTACAGTGCACACTTTCAACTTCATAACATTAATACGATGATGTCACTGAAGATAAGCAGAACATATCCGGATTTCTCTTGCTCCATGGTTTGTCAGTATTTCACTCACTGTGTCTGGTGTGTGTTAGGATTTTTGTTGGTCTGTTGACAGCATGTCATTCTTCGACTCCCTCTGTGGGAATATAGCAGTATTTCACTTGCTCACACTCGTGTGTGTGTGTGTGGCAGGATTTCAGTTGTTTCTTGGAGACTGTCACGCTATGAAAATCTCAATGTTTGTAAATGGCACCAAACCTGGAAGAACTCTGAAGTCTATGGAGGACAGTGTGGAACTTAAACAGGACAGTGACACGTTGGTGTAGTTTTCGGGCAGATGGGGATCAATGCAGAGCAGTGTGAGGTGATGCAATTCGGTAGGAAGGACATGGAAAGACAGTTTAAAACTGGCTGTGCTGTTATAAAGGGGGTGCTGGAGCAGAGAGCACTGCGTGTATATGAGCACAGATTGTTGAAGATGTCAGGACAAGTGGGGAGAGCAGTTACTATCTCAGATTAGTTTCAGTATCTGAGCTCGTTATGGGGGAGACGTAGGAGGGAGGTGTAGGAGGGAGCCTCCTTGCTCCCTTCCTGGGAGATGGCGGTGACGATGTGTTGTGAGCCCACCCTCCTGCCGTGGAGATTCCATTTGTACCAGCTCGACACAAAATGGAGATGGCATCAGGGCCATGGTTACTAAGTTGTGTGGGGGGAAACGGAGCTGCCAGTGGGTTTAAAGTGAGAATTGCCCTTCACTGAACATTGCTCCTTCCTCAGTCGGTGGGACGTGGATGTTTCAGAATCTCCACATGAGGTCTCCCTCTCCTCTCCGGCTCATACCAGAGTCCTCCCCACATGGCGGGGGGAGGGGGGAGGGATATCGGGCACTGCACCACCCAGCTTGATCCTTTCTGTCCTTTTCAAGGCTGTTTCTTCTGGAATGGGAGAAGGGGAGGGAGAGAGGGAGGGTGGGAGTGGGTGGCCCTGCTGTTAGTGCCAGTGTAGGTGGGGGACGGGGTCATGCTGAGGGGTCCAGAGGGAGTCAGTCCACAGTGTTGTATCCAGGCAGTTTTATTAGTGTAGGGGGGTAAAGTGGATGGAGAGGGGGAGGGAGAGAGAGAGAGAGAGACAGAGAGAGACAGAGACAGAGACAGAGATAGAGACAGAAGGTGCTGCATGCAGCGGTGAGAGTGGTGGAGCAGGAACGTAGTTCGGGGGCTGGTGCTATAACAGATATACTGTGAGTGTGAGGGAACAGAGAGAATACAGTGACCCTTATCCTGACAGAGTGGGGAAGGTTATTGATGCTTGTCCTGTATTGCTGGACATTTCCTCAGACCGCGGATACTGCACTGAGCTTGGTGGTGTGCTCAGACCATGCTCCGTGGGTCTAGTGGTGTGGCCTCCTCTGGGAAGAGAATGGTCCCCCTCTGAACTAGCCCATCCACCAGGACCTCCGTGCCCCTGTCGACAAACTGTGGTGGAATTGCCCCTTATCTGCCATGGTCGGGGTAAACTGTGCAGGGCAGCTCCTAACGGAGAAAGCTCAACCATGTGCCCATTGGCCTTTTAAAGATGGCAGCACTGCCAGGGATCACGGAATATCCAGGGGCATCCGGGCGATGGTGAGTACCTCCAACCATGATGGGTGGGAGAATCGGCCTGGTATTGAATGACAGGAACACCATGGCGTAGGCTGGGTAGTTAATGAGGTGAGTATGATAAGATAGCACCAGGAAACTAGCTCAGCCTCGTACAGACAATCCCTCTGTCACACTCACTGAAAATGTCACTGAGATAAATTATTGTTAGATTCAGCCCAGTGAATCGTAGATTCTGTTGAAACTAATTCCAGTTGCAAAGACGCAGAACAAATGCTCATCTGACTTCACACCAATATCCCTGTTTCCCATCTTTCCTGGGAAGACTGCCTCAAGTTTCAGGATGTTATCGAAATGTCTACATTTCAGCATTCTGCAAGCTAGGAACACATCCTTCCATGACACTGTCTGTC
>NW_025201096.1:0-6995 GCF_004010195.1 Chiloscyllium plagiosum | reverse complement strand
CAGGACACAAGATGGATAGAAAGGGAGGCAAGAAAGGCAGGAATGGCATTTTTGATAAGGGATAGCATTACAGCTGTGGTGTGGGAGGATATTCCCGGAAATACATCCAGGGAAGTTATTTGGGTGGAACTAGCCTAAAACTAAGCTAATACAATTTGTATACATTTGTGTCATATCCCTCTAACACATTCTTTTTTATGCATCTATTTAAATGACTTCTTAATGTTGTCGCTGTAGCTGCATCTATCACTTTATCTGTCATCGTATTCCACATACAAACCATAGTTTGTACGAAAAGATTTCCCTTCAAGTCGCTTGGAAATCTTTTCTGTCTCGCCTTCAAATTATGCCTTCTTGCTTTGAGCTTCCCTTTCCTTGGCAAAAGACCTTTGTTTTTCAACAACATCCTGGGCTCCAGTTAAAATTATCCCAGCCTATCCGGCCTCTCTGTATAACTCAACCACAGTCACACCACCATCTGCCCGCCTCTCCATATCCCAGAAAAGTTGGGGCAGAATATCTTGCAAATCTTTTCTGCACACTCTGTCATTTCATAATAGCCTTGGACCAGTCGCTGTGATTTCTGGAATAAAGGAATCACATTTTAAAAAAATAAAGTTAAAATGAATGCCTTTGGCAGAATGGCGTAAACGTGACCGAAACATATTTCTCCAGAAGCATCGTTAAACGAGCATGGTTTTATTCATTCTTCTGGAAAAATCAATGACAATTCATGGATAGATTGTCAGATTTGTGATTTTCAAAGCTGCCAAGGAACGATGATGATGTATTTACTGGGTGTACGTGCCCTGTACAAGCGTATTTTAACATCAGCAAAATAATGTGGCTTCAAAACCATTGAGCGGTCGTTGACATTATTCTGTTGTTTAGGAATTATGTGTGGTGTTCAAATTGAGACAAATAATGTATAATGAGGTTTGTACACAGAATAATGTAAAGTTCTGAATGTGCTGCATTCTAAGTTTCATTTGGCAGTCATCGTTAAATGGCAAAAATAAGTCAGTCAATATACAAAATTGATTAGTTTCCTCGAGTACGATGGTAACTGCTTTGATAAAGTGGAGAATACATGATGGGCCATTGTTAGCAGGTACTGAGGGACTCAGTGACGGATTGCCATGCGGATGGAGGCATGTGATGTGCAATTGATTGAATCTCATACAGCGTCCACATTCAATTAACTTTCTATTAAATTCCATAAATATGAATGAAGAAATTGCAATCATCTCTGCTCATTTTTGCATATTCTAATGGCCCTCGAGTTTTTCATGATGCCTCCATGTCTAAACTTTTTGAAGACGAACGTCTCTGCGCAAACTAATGAATCCCACGTCTGCAATAATTTGCTGCTGTGCCATTCCAAGCAGTGATTGTGACGCCTCTCCAGCAGATGGAACTGTGATGGCCTTTGCTGCCACAATCACAACTGGCTGAAAAATAAAATGTCTCTGTCTCTGATGCAGATCACAGTGAACTCTGGGAAGTTTCCAGCCTTTCACCGAGCTTATTACTTTATTTTAAGTGTTTGTCTTCGACCTGCTGAGACTTTCCGTTGGTTTCTCGCATCGAAATTACGCGTTCTTCAATTCGGCAACTCAGAGATATATTTTGCAATAAAAATGGTACTCACGTCACTCTAACCTGGCAGCCGCTATAGACGAGGTGCATTTGGATTGACAAGTTGGGAACTAGTGGCAGAAGAGATGGCACTATCGGGACCCAGAACCTTGAGGGGAATCAGAGCAATGCCCTGCGACCAAGAGCACAAATAGTGCCTGTCGACAAACTCAGACCAGTCAAATAAAAACTCTTTGCTCCGTAATTCGACCTTTCAGGATCAGAATCGGAATGCTTTACTGTCACTTTATTGTTTCCTTTTTCACCTCGTTCTGGCCCTTTAAACCTTGATTTCCAGGTTGGTCTCGAATTGATGAGCTCATCGACACGACTCAGACTTGTAATTTCAGTCTGTCTAGTCACATAGCAGTCACACATCTCTGTAAGGCATATCTTTACACGATAAGACTTAGAATGAGAAAAAGGCCATTTGGCCCAATGACTCCGCTCAGTTAATAAATGAAATCCTAACTTATATAACAATCTTTAGTATCACTGTCTTACGTTATTCACATATTTTTTAAAACCTGTACTGATTAAAAATGCACATCTTAGTCTTGTATACACATAATCGTCAAGCGTTGACAGGCATTACAGTGAAGTATTCCAGATTCACACCTTCTGGCAGGCGAAAATCCTTAAAGTGTCTGAGTTAAATGTTTGTGCTTGATTGCACTTCTTCTCTTGCTGACAACTCACATTTCCTCTTGGACGACCAGTTTAGATTCGCTGGATGCTACTCCATGAGATAAAAATATCGAGTGTATGTTTGTGATAGTTGGTATTCCAACTCCATCAGGACTGTGGTCTGGAAACAACTGGCGATTCTTTTATGGGCGATGCATCTGTGACAAGTGTATTGGTACAGAAGCATTTCAACCAAGATGCATCACCATTGTCGGTTCAGTCATCACTTACTGCAGTCTAGCTTTTGGGCCTTTCTTGTCTCGACCTGCTTAGTCAAAGGTTGTCCAGTGGAGAAATTCATTCTGATGGACATTGAAGAGTATGATGTGTGCCGTATTCAACCTCAGTGGTGTCTCCAATTTGTTTTCATGAACAATGAGACCCAATTTATGAAAGGGTGTACTGGAGAGAACAGGAGATGTCAGTCAGCACAATGTTTCCTTTAATCTATCTGACCTGCTGTCATTGAGATTTATGTGTTTCTGAAGCCAGTTTTGACGATTTCCAGAGTTGCTCCTTTCCCACCTCTCTCACACTGCCATGAACAATCATGATCCTGTCCTGCCAATGGGATAGGAAATAATTAACGAAAGTGATGGTGGTTCCTGAGATATTTCCAATCAGGCCTTTTCTTGATCAGTCCAATTGGCAAAACACAGATGCAATCGGGAAGGGAATAATGGCTGACGAGCTGAAAGAATGTCATTTTTAAGGACGTGCACTGTATCTTCAAAAACTAACCTACAACCCTCCCCCTGCATTGTGCATTTATGCATGGAACTCCTACTGCGTGGGGAAGCACACATGCAGGACCTCTATTTCCCCAAAACCAGGAGTGAAGGCCATGACACCAGACGAAGGCAGCCTCGTCTGAAGTTGCCGATCGAGCTTTAAGCAGTCTCGGATGTCTGGAGGAAAGCATAGCATTGTCCTTTCCACTCCTTCGCGGTGAGGGGTAACCTGATGACAATCACACCATTCCCATTGAGAAGAACGAACAAGAGGCAGTGAGATGATCTCAAAATCGAAATTGGCCTCACTGAACATCCGGCTCGAATCTGCCACTAAGATCGCCTCAGCCCAGATTCCACACAATCAGTTTGAGTGAAGTTCAGAAACAGCAAGGAGAAACAAATGTTGGGGAGAGTTGCATATCGATTTCAAATCCGCAGTACAAGTTTTGTGGATGTATAAACAGGCAGTTTGACTTGTGCGTATTGAAATCGTTCATGGAACTTAACAGGTCTCATTGAATCTGCGGGACGAAAGCAGTTAATATCTCAATTCTGACGAGTTTTCATCAAAAGAGTTTGGTTTCAGATCTTCAGCACACGCAGTTCTTAGTTGTACTTTAAATGTACAAGTGGTAATGAATGTCTGAGGAAAAATGTTATTTAACAGCTGCATAAAATGACACTCATCCCCCACTCCATTACGATGCAGCTGGCAAATGTCTTAAGAAGGGCACATCGAATAAAGGAGATGTGGCAATCGCTGATACCAATGTTGCATGCAATCATTTTAACGAGATATGTGTGAACATCATGTACTATATTCGGAGGTAGGGAGTGTACAGAATGCATTGGACTCTCACCCCAATGACCTCCCCAGGGGAATTGATAAGGAGCTCCGAACAAAGATCGATGTCTGAACACATGACATGGGAGGCCTCTTGAAAACTTCTCCAAAACAGTAGAAAATAACAGCAACATAAGGAACTGGGACTGCTGCCTTTGATGACAGTGTGTAAGTGGGGACACTGCATGAACAAGGAGACATTATGTGGATGTTAAAAATGATACTCATGTCACTCTAACATGGCAGCCGCTATAGACGAGATACGTTTGGATTGACAAGTTGGGAACTTGTGGCAGAAGAGATGGCACTGTCGGGACTCAGACCCCTGAGGGGAATCAGAGCAATATCCTGCGTCCAAGAGAACAATTAGTGACAGTCGACAAACTCAGAGTAGTCAAATATAAACTCTTTGCTCCGTAATTCGACATTTCTGGATCAGAATTGGAATGCTTTAATGTCACTTTATTGTTTCCCTTTTCACCTCGTTCTGGCCCTTTAAACCTTGATTTCCTGGTTGATCTCGAATTGATGAGCTCCTCCACACGACTCAGATCTGTCCTTTCAATGAACAATCCAAATACTAGACAGCAGATCTCTGTACAGGCATATCTTTACACCATAAGACTTAGAATGAGAAGAAGGCCATTTGACCCAATGACTCTGCTCAGTTAATAAATGAAATCCTAACTTATCTAATAATCTTTAGTAGTATGAATCGATAAGGAGCTCTGAACAAAGATCGTTGTTTATACACATGACACAGGAGGCCTCTTGAAAACCTATCCAAAACAGTAGAAAATAACAGCAATATGAGGCGCCAACTTGCCGTTGCCACTATGAGTCCTCGCTGGACCTCACCAATACAGACACCACTGGTGCTGACGGGTGCAGCATCTGGCAAACTGCCGTCACTATGAGCATTTAGAAACCGGCGGCTGGATCAGACAGATTCAACACAGATTAATGAAGGGGAAATTATGCTTCACAAATCTGTTGATTTTGGGGAGAAATCAGGATGAGGCTGTTGATTTGGGCAATCAGCCATGGTCATGATGAATTATGCAGCAGGCTCAAAAGGTCGAATACATTCCTCCTGCTCTTGCCGTAGGTGCTTCTCAAAGATGGTTTCGGACATCTGTCGGCTATGTAGCCCAGGCTGAGGCCGCCAGGTGTCGTACGAGGCCCAAACACGCCTCGACCACAGCCTCAAGGAATCTGCGTTCAGACTGTTTCGACAATGCAGAAGCCACGGTCACCAGTCTGCGCTGCTGGGCCCATTTATCGCCACAGAGCTCTTCACTGAAAGTCAATTAAAGGAAATAGAAGATGATAAAAAGACAACGGGAGAAGAGAAATGTAAAGAAACGAAAATAAAAGCGGATTGGGCAGACGACCCAAAACTCAGAAGCCCAAATCCAACTCAATTTTAGCGGATACCAGGGACAATGACAGGAAATACGTGGAAGTAGGAATACTCTATAACATTGCACGACCATATGAACTGATATTTGAACACTCAGCAGTCTGCACTTGCATGCCAACGACAGCAATATAATGTCTAATATGGAGGAAAACTGATACCTGGACTCTCAGAATTGTGCAGACTCTGTATTATCTACGTGATGCAATGTCTACAGTACAGCAATGTACACAGCATGAGAAGTAGTGTCAACTGCTTTTCATCAAATTCTTATGATCAAGCAAAATAAATCCTTGACACTAATTTATAAATCACCCAGTACCAATTCATTTATCTAACTCTAAAAGTAAGTAAACTAACTGAACTATTAACAAACTGAATAAACCCCTTCTAATTACTAAATAATACCTAATAAAAGATTCCTAAAGAAAGCTGACAAGATTTGTTTGAAGTGCTGTTCTAATAGACACAGGTATCACCTCTTTATGAAATCCTAGAATTTAGTCTACCAAATTACAACCAAGTCACATATCTTCCGCAGTGATGTTTTGCCTTCTTTGTTGATTCTACGTCCACATTATTCTTTAGTTGTGTCGCTGTTCTCGATGGTATTTCGATGGTGTTTCACGTCAGTCATAGAGAACCTTTGAGAGCTAAACATTTTCTGTCGGGTGCTGACGACCGTTAGTTCTGGAAGATGGCAGCCAGCTCTGAGGCCTTTGTCCAAATGCCCCCTTCTTTTTATACAATTGGTGAGATATCAGTAGTATTTAATATCCGATTGGTCCTATGATGTTAGAACAATCAGTCTGAAATTTCTTGGATTCAGGAAACTAAGTGCCTGGTTCAAATTGATTGCCTAAATTCAAAAGCCTGTCGTCTTGGTAAAAAAAACTGCTGATTTTCCTGCTAACTGTACGGCCGTTTGAAACACATTTCAATTCGGTTGCTTTCTGTGTACGTGCAAATTTTCAGGCTACTGCTCACCAACATCCATTCTAAATCTCTAACAACAGAAAATGCACATAATCTACAAAAGCGGAAATGCAACACTTTCATGCCAGCATTGTGCAAACACCAAATTCTAACTTCCTGCCTCACAATTCACTTTTCAGTTTCACAACATTTGGACCGCATTTGATTGCAGCAGACTACAGTTCGAACATTGAATATACAAGTTTACAAAGAGATGCTGGATCATTTCTAGTCCTTACTGTGTGACAATGCAAATTTTGTTAAACTCTCAGACCGAATGGAGTCTTGTGGCCAGTGAAGTCCGTGTTAGTGGCGAATATTTAACAGAGAGATGAACTGTTCAAAATGGTCAGTGACTGCTTCCCGTCACAGCACTTACCATTTTGATCACTGACCAATGTAAGTATTTCTGTCAATAGTGCCATCCACCAGGCGTTTGGGCTGCTTTTCTGTTCGTGTTCTGAGATTAGTCTGCAGCTGAATCTCCACAATAAAAGTCGAGTTCCTGAGGGCTCATGTGGTGCAATGGAAGAGTTGTCTCTTTGTTTTAGGAAATCCAGATTCATCTCCGAAATTTATTCATCATACCTCGGAAGCACGAAACCAACTTTAAAATAAGGGCAGTGTTTTCATCAAAATTAAGATTGACTGCACTTTCATAGTCATAGATTCATGGAGTCCTGCAGCACGGAGACAG
>NW_025201095.1:6424-6994 GCF_004010195.1 Chiloscyllium plagiosum | reverse complement strand
CAGCCCTCTATTCTGTACCTAACCTGGTTTCTGTTGCGGTAACACTTGCATTTTCATTATCTCATTCTGCTGAGGGCCTCTCCCTGGTGTCACGCCTCTAATTTGTTACTTCAACTCAATCCATTTAAAGCAATTATCTAAATCTTTTCTCTTCCACAATGTCACCTTCCGTATTTGAAGTGAATGTGTTTCCCTCTGTTTTTCTCCCTGACCATGAGTAAGAGCTCTGTAATGTCAGTGATGCCAGACATATGTACTTTCAGAGTCAAGGAACTTGCGCACTATGCCTTATTGTTCAGTTCCCAGTATACGGCACTCCATGTTGGACAGGATGCTTGAGCATCTTTGACATACTTCTTTGGAAATTGTCCAAAAACAGAAATTGCTGAAGAAATTGCTGCAGATGTTGCAGCATCAACTGGAATGAATGCAGTGTTAAACTTTCAGGTCCAGTGACTCTCTGCAAAGCTCCCAGTTTCTCAAACAATTTTGGTATTTTTATTACCAGTATCCATAGTTATTTGTTTTGTGAAAATTTGTTCTGTGCCTATTGATTTCTGGAGAAACTCA
>NW_025201095.1:4048-6383 GCF_004010195.1 Chiloscyllium plagiosum | reverse complement strand
CTTGCCAGAGGTGGGAGATAGGTGACAGGGAAAGATGGCGTGGCAAAGATAAACCGGCTTTTAGCAGTGGTGAACGAGAAGATGATATAAAATGGGTTTAAAATAATGTCTGAATGGCGAAAGGGGTTCTCTGTATTGAGAACAAGATAAAGGAGACACAATCACACAAGGTCAAGGGATGGAGAAGGTTGACTATGTGGCATTATAAAGATCTGACCAGAAATACGTTTTCACTGTCGTGATCATCACCACCTTTAGACAAAGGATATCAGGTGCTTTATTTCTTATTGGCACTAGTAAGCGTTTCATGCTGCCTTAGTATTGTAATAGGGAGGAAAAAAACAAGTCACAGTAAGAAGTTTGGGCTAAGTATTGTTTATCTGTGTTGTTTAGTATAGTTTCAAATTTGCAGTATTTATCTTTAAATGTTTGTTCTTGAAGTTAGTATTGGATGGAGTGCAGAAGGATGAGAGATGACATTACGGAAGTTTCTAAAATCATGAGAGGTATGGATAGGGTGAATAGCCAAGGTCTTTTCCACAGGATGGGGGAGTTCTAGCCTCGAAGGCATAGGTTTAAGATGAAAGAGGGAAAATTTACAAGGGACGCAGGGGCTGTGTTTTTACACAGAGGTTGGTGTGGGTTTGGAATGAGCTGTCAGACAAAGAGTAGTAGATGCATGTACAGCTAAAACATTTAAAACTCATTTGGATTGGTAACATTTAGAGGCATATGGGCCAAATGAAAGCACATGGAACGAGCTTAATTTGGAAAACCTGACCAGCATAGACATTTAGAAAAGCTTCAAGCAGGTTCAGAGTGGTTTTGTGAAAGGGAAGTTATATTTTGCCCTGTAAAATCATGCAAAGTACTTCTGGAGATGCCTGAAAATGTAACAAGCGGACTTGATAAAGGGGATCTGGTAGACACCAAGCTTTCCAGAGTTTTTCCACAAGGTATTACAAAATAAAAGGTCTTACACAAGACAGAAGCTCGTCGGATGATGCGGAATGCATTAATATTGGATGATGATTGCTAAACATATAGAAATCGGAGAGTCAGGATAAATGGATATTCATGATAAAGGTATATCTGCTGGAGGACCACAGCTATCAGTCCGATGGCATAGTTATTTACACTCTATACTGATAGATGGAGGAAGGAGTTGAGTGCAATATACTTCCGAGTTTGAGGATGACACTGAGAATCAAAAGGCAGGCTGTTATTTAATGGAGAGGACTTCCAGAAAAAAGAACAGTACAAAGGGATTGGAATGTTCCTGTGTATGAAACATAAAGTCAGCATGCTGATGCAGCAAGTAACTGCGTTGGTTCATTATCCGGCTTCCAGGGATGAAAGGGTTGTGTTATTGAGAATCTCTAAAATGGTGAGACGATTAATCATTGGGGTTTAAATGAACGTGGAGTGATACTGCTGAAACATACAAGACAAAGAAGGAACTTGAGAAGGTAGATTTTGAGACGTTGTTGCCATTCCTGAGTGGAGTCTCGAACTCAAGGACATAGAAAACGAATATGGAACATTGATTTCTATCTGAGATGCAAAGTGATGTCTTGTCTCAGAAGGTAGTTAATGTCTGAAATTCCCTAACCCAGAGAGGTGTGGAGGGATACAAGGAGTCGGCAAGAAACTGGAGTTAGACCTGGAGAAGATCAGCCATGTTCGTATTAAATGACAGGGCAATCTTGAGGGGCTGAATAGAGAGTACATTCATCAGCCAAATAACAGTCAGGAAGCAACTTTTAATTAACCAGCTGCTCTGTGTTTTCAAGCTTCCATTTCATTTAGGCTGGTGGAAGAGGTTGTGGGAGACCTTTACTGGGGTGTGATTGGTCTTTGATAATGTTAGAACAAAACATTCTAGGACAGAAACAGGCCATTCGATGGTCCAAGCCTGCGCCAATCCAAATCTTCTAACTAAACCTGTCGCCTATTTTCTAAGGATCTGTATCCATTAGCTCTCTTCTCATTCATGTATCTTTCCAGAAACATCTTAAATGGAACCACTGGTCACAGTTCACCATTTTGAGAAATTCCCTCCCACTACTATTTTCTATCTTATGTTGCCCAGCCAGTTCTTTATCCACGTAGCTAGCGCACCATGTGACTTCAATTTCTCCATAGCCCGACCGTGGGGAAACATACCAAACGCCTTTCTGAAGTCCATGTACATTACATCTGCAGTTTTTCCCTCATCAATCAACTTTGTACCTCCTCAAAGAATTCTATTGAGTTGCTAAGACATGACCTTCCCTGCACAAAACTATGTTGTCTATCACTGATAAGACTATTTTCATCCAAATGAGAGTAGATC
>NW_025201095.1:1378-2432 GCF_004010195.1 Chiloscyllium plagiosum | reverse complement strand
GAGACTGGAGTTGGTGTAGACCATAACCAGCCTCTCACAGCACTTCATGATTATTGAGGTCAGAGCCACTGGGTGGTAGTCTATAAGGGCACGTTCCATGTGCTTTCTCACTTACGTGGATGATGATGGCCTTCTTGAATCAGATTGGGACTTCGGCTTCTGGAGGGAGAGGCTGAAGTTGTATGCGAATACCTTTGCTAGTTGGTACAAACAGGATCTGAGTGCTCAGCCAGGAACACTCTCCAGGCCCATCACTTTCTTTGATTTGACTCACTGAAAGACTGACCATGCCTGCAGCGGTGACAACAGACACAGGTACATCTGGGGCTTTCGAGGCAAGTGCCAGCCCTCAGTGACAGTCACACAGTCATTTATGATCGACATCACCACCCCCCCACCTCCCGCTCTCGTCTTCAACACACAATGACATTGGTTGGTGTGAGCACCACACAGTCAGCATTGAGACAGATTGCCATTAATAGACTGGGACCGTGCGCCATCAAGTTCTGTATGACCATAATATGGTAAATTCATAATAAAATGTTGTGCAGGGTGCCAGTGCCAGTGGTGCAAGAAGTGAAGACTTTGCAGATGTAATTCCAGTCAAGCCACTGCTTTAACCTGAATGGAGTCCACTGCTTAAACCTTGAATGGATCAAGCATCTTGAGCGTTGTGCCTTTTCAATGGTGGACAGTCCTTAGGTAGTCAGGAGGTGCCATTTACGTGAACCATCTGACCTGATGGCAGTTTTGCTGGGTTTGCAGATGATACAATGATGATTGGATGGGCAGGTGATATTGAGGAAGTGGAGAGGCTGCAGAAAGATTTGGATAGTTTAGGACACTGGGAAGATACATGGCTGATGGAACACAATATGGAAACATGTGAGATTATGCACTACAGTAGGCGGAATACAGGCAGACACTGTGTTCTAAAAGGCTTCATGAAATCTGAAGCACAAAAGCAGTTTGGAGTCATCGCCCTCTCGTACGGTTAATGCACAGGTTCAGTTGGCAGTTAGGAAAGCAAATGCAATGTTAGCATTCATTTCAA
>NW_025201095.1:0-459 GCF_004010195.1 Chiloscyllium plagiosum | reverse complement strand
CACTCATTCAGGCAATTGGGGAGTATTCCATCTCACTCCTGACTTGTGCCTTGTAGATGGTGAACATGCTTTGGGAAGACAGGAGGTGAGTTACTCGCGCAGTATTCCTAGCCTTTGATCTGCTCTTATGTTTATGTGGCGAGTCCAGTTGAGTTTCTGGTCAATGGTAACCCCAAGTGTATTGATAGGGTGAGGGGGAGGGGAATTTAGTGACAAATATGCTGCTGAATACCAAGTGGTTATATTGTTTCTTATTGGTGATTGTCATTGTCTGGAATTTGTGTGGTGCGAGTGTTACTTGTCACTTATTAGCCCAAGCCTGGATATTGTCCAGACCTTGTTGCATTTTGGTATGGACTGCTTCCGTACCTGATCACTTGCGAATGGTGCTGAATATTGTGCAGTCATCGTCGAATACCCCCATTATGACCTTATGATGGAGAGAAGGCCATTGATGAA
>NW_025201094.1:5999-6994 GCF_004010195.1 Chiloscyllium plagiosum | reverse complement strand
ATTGAACAGATACTGATGTTTTGTACATATATTGTATGTATTTCATTGTAATTGGGTTAAGAATCAGGGGAAAATGAAACAATCTTTTCTTTATAATGCTTCATTTCTTTCTTAAGGGGGTGGTGTTATGAAGTTGAAAGCATGGAGTCTACCATTAAGAGAGAGTGAAACTGCTTTGGCAGTGAGAATGTGCAGGCAGCTGTCATGTGACTGACTAGCAGTCTCAGAATATACCGGAAAATTGAAAATATGTAACATTTGGCTGTAAACTATACCTCAGTTGTTTAGACCACACTTTGAATTTAACCAATCTGTTTAAATTATTCTAGGAGGAAATGAGGAGTGCAGATGCTGGAGATCAGAGTCGAGAGTGTGGCGCTGGAAAAGCACCTCCGGTCAGGCAGCATCCGAGGAACAAGGGAATCATCAATTCTCCTGCTCCTCGGATACTGCCTGACCAGCTGTGCTTTTCCAGTACCACACTCTCGAGTTTAAATTATGTCCCAGGATGTTGTTGTGGTTCTGTTCGCCGAGCTGGGAATTTGTGTTGCAGACGTTTCGTCCCCTGTCTAGGTGACATCCTCAGTGCTTGGGAGCCTCCTGTGAAGCGCTTCTGTGATGTTTCCTCCAGCATTTATAGTGGTTTGTCTCTACCGCCTCCGGTTGTCAGTTCCAGCTGTCCGCTGCAGTGGCCGGTATATTGGGTCCAGGTCGATGTGATTGAATCTGTGGATGAGTGCCATGCCTCTCGGAATTCCCTGGCTGTTCTCTGTTTGGCTTGTCTTATTATCGTAGTGTTGTCCCAGTTGAATTCATGTTGCTTGTCATCTGCGTGTGTGGCTACTAAAGATAGCAGGTCATGTCGTTTCGTGGCTAGTTGGTGTTCATGGATGCAGATCGTTAGCTGTCTTCCTGTTTGTCCTATGTAGAGTTTTGTGCAGTCCTTGCATGGGATTTTGTACACTACATTGGTTTTGCTCATGTGTACAATGTAG
>NW_025201094.1:0-5308 GCF_004010195.1 Chiloscyllium plagiosum | reverse complement strand
TCCTCCCACCTTACCCCAGTTCCAACCTTCCAGCTCAGCACTGTCCTCATGACCTGTCCTACCTGCCAATCTCCCTTCCCACCTATCAGCTCCAGTCTCCCCTCTGACCTATCACCTCCATCCCCACTCCCATTCACCTATTGTACTCCTTGCTACCTTCCCCCACCCTCCTCCCTGACCTATCACCTCCATCCCCACCCCCACTCACCTATTGTACTCTATGATACTTTCTCCCCAACCCCACCCTCCTCTCATTTATCTCTCCACTCTGCAGGCTTCCTGCCTCTATTCCTGATGAAGGGCCTTTGCCCGAAACGTCGATTTGCCTGCTCCTCGGATGCTGCCTGACCTGCTGTACTTTTCCAGTACCACTCTAATCTAGACTCTGGTTTCCAGCATCTGCAGTCCTTGTTTTTACCTAATTCTCTGTCACTCCTACTTTAACAGATGAGGAGGCATGGTGAGCTTTTCTGTGTGTTTTGTTCAATTAGCAGAAGGGTTTCCTATTGTGTGTAACATCAGTTTATGACCAACGGTAATCCACTGGAGCTGGAGTTTGGAAGATTGAGAGGAGTCGTTTCTGAAAGATAGAAGATTCTCAGGCGGAAGTGACAGAACGGGACAGTCTATCTACCAAACGCTATCACACGATGGACACAAACAAAATTAGAGACACCCGACAATCACTCAGAATGAACAATTATGTCTATAGAGAAAGAAAACGGCACGACAAGACAAAATGACAAAGCTCACCAAAGCAGAGAAGACAACACGACAGACACCCGGGTAAGAATGCCAGTTATCTTGGACCAGACCGAATATATTCAGAGAGCAGAGAAACTACTTGCAGATACTGACACCTACCTCCAGAGGGAGTGTGACCTCACACCACAGTAACCAATAGAATAAACAACACACTACAAAACCAACAAAAAACAGACTCATAACCAGAATTGACCGACAAAGGATGAAACCAGAAAGCAATAACACCCCAAGATTTTCTGGATTACCCAAAGTACACCAACCAGTCATCTCACTTAGACCTATTGAGGCACTCTCTCAAACTCCATCACATAAAATGGCAAAAGGACTTCAACAAAATCTGAAACATCTTATCAGCGGATCCAAATACTCCGTACAATCATCACAGGAATTCCGAAACAACATCAAGAACTTAAACATAGACAAGGGTGAAGCAATGGTCTCTTTGGATATAACGGCACTGTTCACTTCAACTGACATAACCCTAGCCAGAGAGATGCTGGAAAAGCACAGCAGGTCAGGCAGCATCCGAGGAGCAGGAGAATCGATGTTTCGGGCAAAAGCCCGACATCAGGATGAAGGGCTTTTGCCCGAGACGTCGATTTGCCTGCTCTTCGGGTGCTGCCTGACCTGCTGTGCTTTCCCAGCACCACACTAATCTAAACTCTGGTTTCCAGCATCTGCAGTCCTCACTTCTGCCTTCTAGCCAGAGAGACAATCGCCAAACTCCTGGACAAACAGAACAGACATGATGGGAAACCTATCAACAAGGATATCTGAGAGGCCCTATTCTCTCCCTAGTTACCTTTTGGTCCTTAATGTATTTGTAAAAACCCTTTGGATTCTCCTTAACTCTATTTGCCAAAGCTATCTCATGTCCCTTTTATGTCCTTCTGATTTCCCTCTTAAATATACTCTTACTACCTTATTACTCTAAGGAATCACTCGATCTATCTTGTCTATACCTGATGTATGCTTCCTTCTTTTTCTTAACCAAAGGTAGAAGACAGTGGATGGTGATGGAGGGTTGTTTTTCAGACTGGAGGCCTGTGACCAGTGGAGTTCCACAAGGATCGGTGCTGGGTCCACTACTTTTCATCATTTACGTAAATGATTTGGATGTGTGCATAAGAGGTATAGTTAGTAAGTTTGCTGATGACACCATAATTAAAGGTGTAGTGGACAGCGAAGAAGGTTACCTCAGGTTACAACAGGATTTTGATCAGATGGGTCAATGGGCTGAGAAGGAGCTGATGCAGTTTAACTTAAATAAATGTGAGGTGCTGCATTTTGGGAAAGCAAATCTTAGCAGGACTTATACACTTAATGGTAAGGTCCTAGGAAGTATTATTGAATGAAGAGACCTTGGAGTGCAGGTTCATAGCTCCTTGAAAGTGGAGTCACAGGTAGATAGGATAGTGAAGAAGGTGTTTGATATGCTTTCCTTTATTGGTCAGAGTACTGAGTACAGGAGTTGGGAGGTCATGTTGTGGCTGTACAGGACATTGGTTAGGCCCCTGTTGGAATATTGCATGCAATTCTGGTCTCCTTCCTATTGGAAAGATGTTGTGAAACCTGAAAGGGTTCAGAAAAGATTTACAAGGATGTTGCCAGGGTTGGAGGATTTGAGCTACAGGGAAAAGCTGAACAGGCTGGGTCTGTTTTCCCTGGAGCGTCAGAGGCTGAGGGGCGGCCTTATAGAGGCATGGATAGGATAAATAGACAAAGTCTTTTCCCTGGGGTGGGGGAATCCAGAATTAGAAGGCATAGGTTTAGGGTGAGAGGGGAGAGATGTAAAAGAGAGGCCTCAGGGGCAATTGTTTCACACAGAGGGTGGTTGGTGTGTGGAATGAGCTGCCAGAGAATGTGGTGGAGGCTGGTACAATTACAAGGGATCTGGATGGGTATATAACTGGGAAGGGTTTGGAGGGATATGGGCCAGGTGCTGGCAAGTGAGACGAAATTTGGTTGGGATGTCTGGTTGGCATGGACGAGGTGGACCGAAGGGTCTGTTTCTGTGCTGTACAACTGTATGACTTTATGGTGCACACTCAAACTACTAGACCTGTGCTTGATGACACACTTCACTTTCAACAACCAAAAATATGAACAGATCAATGGGACACCTCTGGGCTGACAGCAGAAGCAATGAGACTGGAACAAACAGCTCTCCAACAAATCCAACCCAAATTCTGGATCAGATACATTCACTGCACTTTTATCATGAAGACAACAGAAATCGAGCACCCACACCGGATTATCCATCCCATACTCAAGGGTCAGATTTATGAGAGAGGGAAAAGATAACTATCAACTGCCGTTCCTGGATGTGATGTTAGAAAGAACACAGAACGGTGAATGCACCATAAACCTATCCAGGAAAGGCACACACACTGACCACGTCCTGAACTACAACCACAACCAGCCGAACACACACAAACAAAGCTGCATTAGGACCCTCTTCAAAAGGGCTACAACACAACGCAGCGCTCCCCATCCACCAAGGGAAGAAGAAGAACACCTCGACAGAGTATTCCCCAAGAGCAGATATCCCTGTACCTTCTGTTACTACAAGGGTTAGCCCCGCTCCGTCCCTGTTAAGTTAAACCTGCAACACCAAAATGATTCAATCCCTGCCGTAATCTATTAAAATTTGAGAGGCAAGGAACTATTCCCAAAAATCACTATTTAAAGTAAAAATTAAGAAGGTTATTTTTTAAAAGTCTAACAGAGAATAATTAATTAACAACCAGTTTCAACTCCTTTCTCTAACCCATCTTTTACCTTCCCCTCTACAATATTAATCCGATAAACCCCCGATTCAGATTTACCGGAAAATTCAAATTTCAAAACCAGCCAACAGCTGGATCTTCTCCTTGTACCTTCCTCTGTAGATTTGTTCTCCAGGTCAGTGTTGATGGTTTTCTCTGTGCAAACTCCTTCTCTGGACAGGTCCTTCTCAGAGAGTTCTCACCAGCAGCCTACATTTGTTGGTCTTTTGGCAGTTCTCCTCCAACTGTTCAATTTTTGTTTCGGTTTGATACCCCAAAGTATCGGACCATTTCAGTTGTGTTAATGTTGTCAAAATACTAAATTCAAAATTGATTGGAGATTGGTATTTAGAGCATAGTTATACAGGTGACCCCATTACACTATACACACACACACACACATATACACACACACAGACACAGGCACACACACGCTCACACATATGCATATAACTCTGTGGGGTGAATTTGTAGTTGCAGAGTTATATTGTACTTTGCTCAGGAACTGCATGAATCCATGTATGGTTCTGTTAATTCATTTTTTTAGATTAGAATCAGTCTAAACATTATGGTACAGACAGCAGCACACAGGGGGCTAACACCTTTAATACATTATCTGGGCTAACACCAATTGTTAAAGTTAACTTGAGAATGTAACTTTTAAAAAAACATCAAGCACTAAACGCCATGACTGCTGTCCCCAGTACCCAGACACACAGATGACAAAGACTGCAAACTCGACTGCAGTAACACAATGATCATAGGACAAGCTAAACAGAGGATAGCCAGAGAATTTCTAGAAGCATGGCACTCATCCATGAACTCCATCAACAAACACATAGACATACACCCAATACACCGGCACTGCAATGAACAACTGGAATTGCATCTGGAAGCTGCAGGAATGGAACCAAATAACTTCCAGAAGACACATGACAGCAGCACTTCACAGGAGACTCCAAAGCACTGAAAAGGTCACCGAGAGAGGGAACGAAACATCTGCAAATCACCACCCCATCTCGGTGACCACACCCACAACCACAACAAGTGGCACCCAAGTCACAATTCTTTACACAGAGGGAACGAAACATCTGCAAATCACCATCCCATCTCGGTGAGCACACCCACAGCCACAACAAGTGGCACCCAAGTCACAAATCTTTACACAAGCCATGAACAGGCTGGGATTGGCATCTAGTCACATACACAAACACTCGGAATCTCTCAGTTCAGATCAGCATTCACTCTCTCTGAAAGATATAGCACATACAGAATTGCAGAGTCACAGAGATGTACAGCATGGAAACAGACCCTTCGGTCCAACTTGTCCATGCCTACCACATATCCCAACCCAATCCAGACCCTCCTGCCAGTACTTGGCCCATATCCCTCCAAAACATTCTTATTCATATACCCCTCCAGATGCCTTTTAAATGTTTCAATTGTACCAGGCTCCACCACTTCCTCTGGCAGCTCATTCCATACACCTACCACCCTCTGTGTGAAAATGTTGCCCCTTAGGTCTCTTTTATATCTTTACCCTCTCACCCTAAACCTATGCCCTCTAGTTCTGGAATCCTCCACCCCAGGGAAGAGACTTTGTCTATTTATCCTATCCATGCCCCTCATGATTTTATAAAACTCTACAAGGTCACCTCTGACACTCCAGGGAAAACAATCCCAGCCTATTCAACCTCTCCCTACTGCTCAAATCCTCCAATCCTGGAAACATCCTTGTAAAACTTTCCATAACCCTTTCAAGTTTCACAACATCC
>NW_025201093.1:3640-6992 GCF_004010195.1 Chiloscyllium plagiosum | reverse complement strand
CCGAAAATAAGGAGCCACTTCAAGAAATTTGGGTTTCATTCAGCAAAGCTAATGTAGATCTGTTCACAGAAAATTGTGATGAAAGTCCCTCGAGTTATTTTGATGAGAATTGTTGATGATGCTAATACAATCGATAGGATGAACGTAGATTGGTAAATGTATTTGGTGACAGTTCTGTTCTAGCCCTGTGAGCGAAACCTGGATCTGAAGGAATAAAAGGGACATTAACAACATCGATCTGAAATTGGATACGTGACAAGAAGCAGAGCCATCATTAACAGTTGGCTTTTGAACTGGAGAAGGTTTCTCGTGAAATTAGCTTGAGGCTTGAGATAAGGTCAAGATAATTTAGGTAATACACGGAAACGCTATCCTCATTAGCAGACAGTGAAAGGATAACAAGACGCAAATTAAACATTTTCGATAAGTGATACAGGGGACTGGGAAGATAAGTATTATCAACTGTGCACAACAAAGTTCTGGAGCACAACACTTACATTCAAAGACCGAAAACAGCCAGGTCCTGATTAATCAACTGGTATTGTGGTGCTTTTCTGCAAAACATCCACTTGCAATGTCCTACAAGAGTGACATGACACTTCCCTCTCAGCCCAGGATAGAAAATCCGAAGAGATGAACGTTTGCTGATTTTCTGAAGATTCACAAAGCTAAGACTGGGTTTTGGTGATTGTTTCCTTTCCACTCCCAGGAGCCGCAGTGGTTGAGGCGTTGAGTTGGGGAAAGTAAAATGTGCCCGTGAGAAGGGGGTGGGGCTATTTCAGCTTCACCTCATCTGACAGCGCTGTGACTTGACTCCGATGTTCTCAGGGACATTGACTGACGCGAGACAGTGAAAAGAGTCTCGTTCCTGCAGATCGGGAATTCAAACCGTATGCCGGTTTCAGGACAATGAAAAAGATTAATTGGGGTGTGTGAAGAAGCTGTGAGCTGCATTTCAAACAGGTCGGTGGAGTCAGATGCGTCATCCATTGCGCCCCGGCCATGTGCGTATCTAACGGCACATTGCTGCAGAGCTCTGACGTTAACACGGACATGCGCAGCAATGGGAACCTTCACAAGGTGAACAACCAAAGATAATCACCGTCACTGATTCCCTTCCACAGGCCCAACTTTGTGAAGCAGTATCTTTCACTGGCAAAGGAAACACCCTTGTCCTCAGTTACCTGCTTCATTTCGAAAAGGATTTCAAGCCTCTCACTGTTCTAATCTCATTTCCAAACACTTTGCTCACAGCCTCAAACGAAGCTCTGCGGGTATCTGCTTGTTCCATCCGAACAGGCAGTGGGTTAGAGATTCCCACCAGTCCCAATGTGAGTGAAATATTTTTCCCCCTCCACTGATTTGAATCTTAAAGAAGAAGCCGGGGAGCAAGCTCCCTTTCTTTTCGACGACATTTCTCATTTTGTAGTCGGCAGGGTTCACACCTGCGTGGGGAAACCGCAATGGATTTCAAGTCCATCGCATTAACCACTCGGCCCACGAATACAGAACCACACTGACAGCTTCACTCCCCAGGTCTGCCTGCCTGTGGAGCTGAGAAAGAGTGAATCATCGCAGAGTTTGTTTGAATCCAATCACTTCACAGTGATTCGAAAGGGTTAAATATCTGCACATGGCGAGTCTCGGTGTTTCATCCCAAAAGGTGAAATGAATTTTCCGTTAAAAACAAAACTAGAAATTGCAGGAGGAACTCAGCAGGTCAGGCAACATCTGTGGAAAGAGAATCAGAGACAACATTTCAGGATTCTGTTTTCTCCGACAGGTACTGTCAAACCTGCCGAGTTTCTCTTTTTGTCTCGGCTTCTCAGCATCCACAGTCCCTAACGTTAGACATTAATTCAGTTCAGAAACCCCTTTGTGGAGAGGATTTTCGTTTGGGGAACATTTTCCTGGCCCCATTAAAAGCGTTCAGCTTCGAAACCAAGGAAAAACCGCGAACACACCGCCCCTGTGTGGGCTTGAACCAACAACCTTTCGGTTAACAACCGAACGCGCTGACCAATTGCGCCACAGAGACAGGGGTCGCCGGTGGTCGCCGGGGGTTGCACCATCGCTTAGGGGAGGCTATTCGTGAATTCATAATTCAGCCTTCCCGCCTAGAATTACAATTGTTGTCTACCGCACAGTCTTGCGAGAGATCCCGGCTTTCTTAACTTGACTTGTGCAAAAATGCCCGATTAAACTTCTCATAAAGAACCTTCCTTAAACGAGGCTGGGCTCCGGGGAGTACGAATGGGACAGGAAGTGAAATGATTGGAGATAGCATTGAACAGGTTGACGTGCTTACTTCCCTAATTTTCTTATCTTCATGGTGAATGGTAGGACCTTAAGGAGTGTAGTGGAACAGAGGGATCTTGGAGTACATGTTCACAGTTCTCTGAAAGTGGAGTCACGGTAGAACTTTTTTGGCACACTGGCCTTCGTCAGTCATGGCATTCAGTATAAAATACCGAATTAGAGTCGAGATAAGCACCAAATAATAACACATACCAACAAGCACCAAATCTGTTTCATATGCAGTATTTCAATCCAAGAGATGTAAGGGTGCAGGTTCATAGCTCCTAGAAAGTGGAGTCATGGGTAGACAGGGCAGTGAAGAAGACTTTCGGCATGCTTGCTTTCATCAGTCAGAGCACTGAGTACAGGAGTTGGGATGAATTGTTGCAGCTGTCACACATTCCACACAACAACACAAGACGTGACCCTGCCCTCCCCTGAATGACTGTCCCTTTGCATATCATGGGGAAGACACCCCTTTAATTGTGATGATCAGAAAACATCCCATCCTTCAAAAAAAGGGCTGTGTTCACAAATATTTTGACAGAGGAATCAAGTTGCAGTCTGGGGTGAAGATCAATCTTCATTCAGAGAGAGAGAGAGAGGAAGAGCAGCAGCAGATTCAGAAGTTCAGGGTCCAACTTCTGAAAAGACCTTGTCTGATTTGCAGTTGTTTCTGGGCTTGTAATATCGTACTGCAGCATATTGTAGATCTTCAGTAAGAGTGTCAATACTGCACTAAAGATATCCGTTCAGCAACTTGAGTCCATGTGAACTCTTCGTGGAGGTATGCAGTCTGCCCCATAACCCTGTCGGTTTACAGTTACATATAGATCGACACAAAGATCTTTGGGATTGAGAGGAAAGAATGTTCCACAGTAGCTAGAATTACGTTCAGATTTTCTATCATGGACTGACTGTGATGACCCTTGCAATCACTTCACTGGAATATTACAAGAGAAGAATTTGGCGGCAGAAATCTCAGACCAAACATCACATCAAAGTCTGACAGTCACTTGATTCACGAGGACGTGGATATTGATGGCCGTGAAAA
>NW_025201093.1:0-3101 GCF_004010195.1 Chiloscyllium plagiosum | reverse complement strand
ATGTTAGCATGGATAGAGGATTGGCTAACTACCACAGTTGTGGTAAGTGGCATGTTCAGGATGACAACTTGTAACTAGTGGTGTACCACAGGGATCAGCGCTGGGGGCAACATTATTTACAATATATACACGAATTACTTTGATAAGTAAAGTGAAGGTACTATTGCTAAATTTGCAGAAGAGACAGTTGATGTGAATTCAGGTGGTGAGGATGACATTAGATATCTGGAGAGCGATATAGACAGGTAAAGCAAATGAGCGAAAGCTTGGCAGATGGGAAAATGAGGTAATACAGTTTGTCAGGAGGTGAAGAACTGAATATTAAATGGAGAAAGCTTTGGAATAGAGGGATTTGGAATCACGTCCACGAATCTCTTCATCCAATTTCAGTGAGTAATAGGGAGGCAAATGGGTGGTTGGCCTTTTCAATAGAGTAGAAATGTAAGGAGGTTATAGTGAACCTGTGTAAGGCATTAGTCAGGCCACAACTGAATACTGTGAACAGTTTCGGGCCCTTTACCTGAGGAAAGATATATTCGCATATATATATATATTGATATATATATATTGATGATCTGAAGACAGAAGTTTCAAAATCAACAGCTGAAGGGCTGCTGCCCGTAACATCAACTTTCCTGCTCCTCGGATGCTGCCGGACCTGTTGTACTTTTCCAGCACCGCACTGTTCAACTCTGACTCTCCAGCTTCTGCAGTCCTCACTTCAACGTCAATGTCCGACAGTCAGTCAATCCATCAGGACTGCAACACTTTTTGACTGTGATTCTGTGAGAAGGAGCAAAGCCTTTTGGTTCCTGTTGGAGCATGTCTTCAGCATCAATGGGACTGGATGAGAGACCCTACTGTTGCAGTGCACTGATTGTGGAACCTGAAGCAATTATACGGCCTGGAAAGAGGAATTCACGGCAGGGAGGGGCTGTACATGCGTTTGTGTGCAGCTGAAGCTTCTGCCTGGAGAAACCCAATGGATCCCGCCCCGTGCAGAAACCGTGGAAGTGTGGCGACTGCGGAAAGGCTTCCGTGTCACTTCTATCCTGGAGACTCATTGGCGCAGTCATACTGGGGAGAGGCCATTCAGCTGCCCCGAATGCGGGAAGGCCTTCAGTAATTCCTCTGACCTGGTGAGGCACCAGCGGGTCCACACAGGGGAGAGGCCCTTCAGCTGCCCGAGTGTGGAAACGGCTTTACCCAGGCCTTGACCCTGCTGGCCCACAGGCAGGGGCACACCGGAGAGAGGCTGTTCTTCTGTACTGAGTGTGGGAAGGCCTTCAGCAATTCCTCCATCCTGCTGGCCCACCGGCAGGTGCACACTGGGGAGAGGCAGTTCACCTACTCTCCGTGTGAGAAGGGCTTTACCTGCGCTTCCCATCTGCGGAGGCACCAGCGAGTCCATGTGCCATCGCAGGGGGATTAAAGGACGGATAGCCAACTACCTGATTGACTGGACTATCAACCCAGTTCCGGGGACTGCCAGGTTTGAATCCCGCCGTGGCAGATGGTGGAATTGGATTTCGGTCAGAAATCTGGAGTTCAGAACCTAATGAAGAAATGATTGTTTGGGGGACATCTCCATCTCATTCACTCACATCCCTTTTTAGGGAAGGAAATTGCTGTTGTAGGGAAGGATTCACTCAGTTGTCCCAGCTGCATCCTTTACCTGGTCTGGCCTACACGTAACTCCAGACCCACAACAGCTTGGTTGACTCTTCATTGCCCACCACTGCCATCGGTCATTGAGTGGGGAAAGACTTACTTGTTTACAAGGTATGGGTTGAAATTGCTGAGTGAGGCAATACTTTCTACAGTTAAGGCTGTGCCAAGGATCCAATTACAAACTGACAACTCGGTGGTGACCATAGTAAAGAAAGTGAGATGGTGTGGAGTGGGGGTGCACGCTTTGACCTTAAGCTATTTAAAAAGCAACTACTTTTTCTACATCTTTTTGCTGGGGGGGATCTGAAGCTGTAACAACGTTGGGTCACAATAAAGGTTACCTGAACTTATTGCCGGGCTCAGACTCTCATTGAAGGCTTTGAGCTCCAAGAGGTTTTTGTTTCAAAGCTGCTCATTTCATTTCAGCCTCCTGCACTAAGTTTCCAATGTCATGTATCAGATGGAGCAGTGAATGAGTAGCTAGTATCATTAGAAATTGTAAATTTTTCAGAAGTGCAGATACTGCACCGTTTCATCAGCATTGTATAGTTTACTGGCAGCAGCGGGAGATGTGGGCTGTGTTCACTGGAAACGGTGTGGAAGTGCCGGTGTTGGACTGGGGTAGATAAAGTTTAAAAATCACACAACACCAGGTTATAATCCAACAGGTTTGTTTGGAAGCACTAGCTTTCAGAGTGCTGCTCCTTCATCAGGTAGCTGTTGGCCGGGGAATAATACACCGATTGTATAGCAAAAGATCACAGTGTCATGCGACTGATAGGATATATTGAACAAACCTAGATTGTTATGTCTTTCATCTTTTAGAATGGGTTGCAGGTTTTGGTTCATTAATATGTAAATCCCAGAATATCTTTAAAGTCACGTTCTTGAGATGACTTAATGTTTTAGAAAAAAAAAGTGACATCTCAGCTCAGACAATGCATTAAAGATGTGAGGTTCGAGTCTGTCAGTATTCCAATCTTGAATCAGACTGGTTCTATTTCCAAAGTTGGAATTTATAAAATATTGCATGGATTGACTGCCTGCAGATTGTATGCTTTTTGAGCAAAATTGAAAATATCTGCAAATATAATTCTGCCAATACAAATTCACTCCGTAGAGTTTTGTGTGTATGTGAGTTTGTGTGAGTGCGTGCGTAAGAGTGAAGTGTGAGTGTGATGGAGTTTAAGCCTGTGAGTGTGTGTGTGTGTGTGTCTATGAGAGAGGTATGAATAAAAGTGAGAGGTTGCATTTTGCTAAACAAGGAAGGGCTGGACGTAGTGAGTTTTGAGAAGATTTGTAGCTCAGGTTGAGGTTTTGGATGTAGGGTTGCTTGCTAAGCTGCAAGGTTCATTTCCAGATGTTTCGTTACCTACTGGGTAACGTCTTCAGTGGGTTTCAGGTGAAGAATGCAGGAATTTTCAGCATTG
>NW_025201092.1:5800-6992 GCF_004010195.1 Chiloscyllium plagiosum | reverse complement strand
ATGTAATTTTAATACGGGTATTTATTCTAATAGCATATTGTGATAGAGTTGGAGGAAGATAACAAACTTTTCAGAGAAAGGAGGATTAGAGACGTAAGCAGTTGTTGTTTAATGTTTATTTCTAGAGGTAGAGAATAAATTGAGTTTTTTTTCTCAAATTAGTGGAAGTTGAGTGTTTTCTGTCATTCATACTTTCAAAATTTATGAGGCAAGGTGGGTTTTTCTGGGATTTGCTTTAATTAGCAGAAGGCTTCACCACTGTGTCATCACAAATTATTTTTTTCTTTGATATTGTTTTTGTTTTGGCCCCTTGTGGTCCCTGCCCAAAAGAGGTTGTTGGGGATGGAGTCATGGGAGAGCCATTTTGTGTTTGTTTATTGTTTCCACAGAATAAGAAATTGTTGTTTAGAAAGAACAGAGTGGGCCTTGCTCTGTGTTTCACACAGTTCTGTCCCTGTCCCAAGAGTGTCTGATGAGCACATTATGGGAGGGAGTGGTGGGGCGGGGTGGACTTCATTTGTTTTCTGTGTACGCTTTAGTCTGAAAGAGTTGAGGATTGCTTTTTGGACTGGAGGCCTCTGACCAGTGGTGTGCCGCAACTGGTAAAGCCGGGTGCAACCACCACATTTGAAAGGGACCTGGATGGGGAGATGTATTGAAAGGGTTTAGGATGTATAAGAGGCAAATGCTGGCAAATGGGACTGCATCAGTTTAGGATATCTGGTCAGTAAGAACAAGCTGGACTGTAGAGTCTCTCTCCATATTGTGAGACATAGAACGTAGAACATAGAACATTTTTTTACAGCGCAGTACAGGCCCTTTAGCTCTCGATGTTGTGCCAACCTGTCATACCAATCTGAAGCCCATCTAATCTACACTAATCCATGTACGTCTATAGGCTTGTCCAATGACGACTTAAATGTGCTTAAATTTGGTGAATCTACTACCGTTGCAGGCAAAGCATTCCATACCCTTACTAATCTCTGAGTACTACCCTGACTACTCTATGACTCAATCTTTCCAAGCCAGGGATCATTCTGGTAAACCTTCTCTGAACTGCCTTCAGTAAAATCAGATCTTTACTGAAATAAAGAGACAGAAACTATTCACAGTATTCGATATGTGTCTTAACAGCACCTTGTACATTTGCAGTAAGACCTCTCTACTCTTGTACTTTGATGCACTGAAAGAA
>NW_025201092.1:0-5619 GCF_004010195.1 Chiloscyllium plagiosum | reverse complement strand
TTGTTGCTGAGAAATCTGCGGACTGTGTTCATTTGAATACACTGTACAGATGATTTTTCCTCTGGTCTGCGTAGTTCCTCTGTGCTGCAGTGTGTGGTGGCTCGTTGGAATAATGTTCGAATGTAGCTTCGTTTGTGGATGTTGGGTGATTGCTTCTGTAGTTCAATATTTGGTCCGTATGTGTAGTTTTCCTGTAGACACTGGTTTGAAGTTCCCCATTGGCTGTTCGCTCTCCTGAGACATCTAGGATTGGGGCTTTGTTGTTGTTTTCCTCTTCTTTAGTGAATTTATACCGTTAAGGCTATTATTAATGTTCTTGAAGGTTTCCTCTAATAAAATTGCTTTTTTCTTCAATGTGCAATCCTTCAATCCAATGCAATGACACCTTTATTAAAAAAGGCCCTGAACCCCTTTTGAATTATTTCCTCCATGCTCGTTTACATTAAAACCCTACATGGACCAGATCAATGTTCTTATCTATTGTGGGACAAAACCGATTTGATTCAAAGGGGTTAACTCCAACTGTTTGTTCATTAACTGGAATTCATGTCTGACTCACTGCAATTAACTGTGTCCCTGGGGGAGCTGTGAGCTGCTCCATCAGTTGCTTATTAAGGGATTCCCTTCAATTGCTTATCACAGACTGACAGCAGGAGCAATATCTCTGCAGCAATCAGAGATCAGCACAACTGTAGATATGGAGCGAAGGTATTGGTATTGGAGAACATTAGAGTGGAATACCACTGCAGTTAGTGACAATCAGCAGGGAAAGGATTGGAATAATCCAGTGATGGAAAGGGGTATCTCTGGCTGGCCTTTACTTCCTTTACAGCGATTCTGATTGGATTACATTAGTCTACCGAATCGAAGCCGCACTTCAGATTTTTGCTTATGTTTATTTTCCCATCATTGGCATTGTTGGTGTCCCTGGTAAGTCTGTGCCTCACGATGAGTTCTGTAAACCATGTTGAACAAATTGACAGATCTTACCATTTATGGGGCCATCCTTGTTGATCTGCCTGTTCTTTGCAATTCTCTGTACCTGAGTGTTCTCTGTGAAAATGCAGTTAATTTGTCTACTTTCTTGTCATTGCTTCTTTCAGTTTAGAGAAATCCAAGTGTTCGATATTTTAAACATGATTCATTGCCATCTGCTTTCTGCCTTTATCCTCACTTTCACCTGGTTCACTTCACTTTCATTTCCATTTTCACACTGTCACCTTCCTTCATTGCTGCTCTTTCCTTGAATATATTCATACTTTCCCTCACACTCACTGCCTATCTCGAATCTGTTCTTTGCTTTTGTTTACCCTGGGGCAGACTGTCAGTGTTGTGACTGCAGTATGGCCACTCTTTATTCCTCTGACAGTGGGAATGAGTTGTTTTTCTCAGTGCTCACCCTGTCACCCGTAAACACACATCATTGAACAGTCAAACATCTCTCTCTGATGCAGAACATTTTCTAGTGAGAAAATGACTTTGTTTTATTCCTCTCTCCCACTCTCACCCTCTCCCTCTTCATGGAGTGACCTTTGACCATGACATGATGTTAAAATATTGTTCCTTCATATTCTTTGCCTCTGTGTCCAAATGTTTAAATCAGGTTCTTCTTCCAAGCCTTCACTCGCCTCCAATACTCTCACTCCACTTGGTCTCCTCCATCTGGCCTTTTGGTGTCACTCAAACCAGTATTTTTTTTCTTTTGAGGATTCTCTATGTTGTATTCCCCACCTAAATTTACCCCTGCCCTACCAGCTGAAACCTCTCTCCCTCTAAACTGACTGCACTCCGCGCTCTCAGGCTCATTCTCGGTCTCTGTGGGTCATCTTCACTTAGTTGCTGAATGTTTCCCCTTTCCCTTACCCCATCCTTCTCTTCAGCATATAATCTATCTTTTCCTGACTAATACCAGTTCTGATGGTGGATCACTGGATTCAAAACATTATCTTCACTTTCTCTCTACAGATGTTGCCAAACCTGCTCAGTATCTCCAGCAATTCCTATTTTTCTCAACAGAAAGTTATTGCTTTCCCGGTCACACTCTGGTCGAGATATTAGTGTCGGTCATACATCTCCTGGTCTGATTCTACAGACTTGCTGACTATTTCCCCCAGGACTCGACTTTCATATTAGTGTCTGACCCGGGTTTGCACAGCTCTTTGTAATCTTCAGCTCACAATCTATTTCTGGGCCTGCTCTGAGATTGATCTTATCTGTCTGCCCTCCTGCCTCTCAGTGCAATCCTGGTTACAATGTCCTGCCAAGTCTCATTTTTTTTATCCATCCTTGGGACATGGACATTGCTGACAGGACAGCATTTATTGACGTCCTGAGTTCCCCTTGAAAAGATGGTGCTGAGATGCCTTATCGAACCACTGCAGGTCACATGCAGTAGATTAACCCACAATCACTTAGGGAGGGAATTCCCGGAATGTGAATCAGAGACAGGGAATTTTAGCGAAATATTTCCAAGTCAGGACGGTGAGTGGCTGGGGAGAAACATTCAAGGAGTGGGGTTCCCAAATATATGCTGCCCTTGTGTTTTTGATGGGAAGTGGTCATGGGTTTAGAAGGTGCTGTCTCTGTATCTTGGCGAATTTCTGCAATGCATCTTGTACATGGAACACACTGCTGCTACTGAATGTTGATAGTGGAGGGAGTGGGTCCCTGTGGATGTGGAGCAATCAGGTGGGCCCCTTTCCCCTGGATGGTGTCAAGCTTCTTGAGGGTAGTTGGAGCTGCACCCACCCAGACAAGTCGGGAGTATTCCATCACTCTCCAGTTTAGTTCTTTGCAGATATTGGACAGGTTTTGGGGAGTCAGGAAGGGAATTACTCACTGCAGTATTCCAAGCATCTGCCCTGCTCTTGTAGCCACTGTGTTTATGTGGTGAGCCCATAATGTTGATTCAGCTACTGAAACATCATTGAATGTCAAGCAGCAGGAGTTCTGATCACTGTTTCCAAAATGCTCTCTTACTGAAAGGTCCATCAGAGTGATACCTGAGCTTTACCCATCCTGCCTCAGTGGATGAGCCTCCACTGTGTCCTCTCTGAGTGCAGAGTAACAACATTCTCCCTGATCAGTAATATCATTCTTCTGTGTCTTCTACCTCCCTCTCTATCTCGTCTAAAACAACAAAACCCTAGAATGCTGGGCAGACAGTCCTGCCTCTCCCTCATCCAACTCCAGTATTGGCCCCTATATCATAGTCCCATATACTGATCCAGGCTCGAAGCTCATCTGCCTTCCCTATGTTGAATTAAACACACTTCAGCCCATCAGTTCCATCGTGTTTACGTACCTGTCTCTGCCTGACCTTCCTTTCTGATTTCCTGGTCCTAGCATCTACCTTCTCCCCAATCCTTCCATTTCCTGACCTGCTGTTCTGGTTCCTAGCCCCCTGCCACTCGAGTTGAAACCCTCCTGAGTAGCACTAGGGAACCTCCCTGTGAGGATAATGGTTCCCCTCCAGTTTAGGTACAACCTATCCTTCTTGTACAGGGCAGCCCTGCCACAGAAGAGGTCCCAATGATCAAAGAACCTGAAACCCTGCCCCCTGCACCAGCTCCTTTGCCACACATTCCTCTATCCTATCTTGTATTCTTTGCCTCACTAGCATGTAGCACTGGTACGATCTCAAGGATTACTACCCTCAAGGTCCTGCTTTTCAGTCTCTTTCCTAACTCCCTGTACTCACTCCTCAGAACCCCATCCCTCTTTCTACCTGTGTGCACAATGACTCTGGCTGATGACCCTCCCCGGTGGCACAGTGGTTAGCACTGCTGCCTCACAGCGCCTGAGACCCGGGTTCAATTCCCGCCTCAGGCGACTGACTGTGTGGAGTTTGCACGTTCTCCCCGTGTCTGCGTGGGTTTCCTCCGGGTGCTCCGGTTTCCTCCCACAGTCCAAAGATGTGCAGGTCAGGTGAATTGGCCATGCTAAATTGCCCGTAGTGTTAGGTAAGGGGTAAATGTAGGGGCATGGGTGGGTTGCGCTTCGGCGAGTCGGTGTGGACTTGTTGGGCCGAAGGGCCTGTTTCCACGCTGTAATGTAATGTAATCTAATCTAATCTAATCTTGAAGGATGTCATGCAGCTGCTCAGAGACCCTGTCACCAGGGAGGGAACACACCATCCTGGAGTCTCCAACACAGCCAGAGAAATGCCTGTCTGTGCCCCGAACTAGCAAGTCCCCTCCAACTATCACTCCCTTAGACTCTGCCCGCCCCTGGTTTACAGCACAGTCAGTTGTAGTGTCCCAGGCCTGGCTGCTGCTGTTATCCTCCCCCCGAAAGTGCCCCAGGCCTGGCTGCTGCTGTTATCGTCCCTCCCAACAGTATCCAACACAGTAAACCTGTTAGAGAGGGGGATAGTCACAGGAAACTGGTGCACCACCTGCCTTCCTCTCCTGGAGGGTGAGGTATGACTCCAACCAGGAGAAAGGGAGGCCTGCAGATGCTGGAGATCAGATTCGAGAGTGTGGTGCTGGAAAAGCACAGTAGGTCAGGCAGTATCCGAGAAGCAGGAGAATCAATATTTTAGGCATAAGCCAAAGCAAACTCGACCAAGACTCCAACCAGCGGAGAATGTGCCCCATGATACCCATTGGTTCCTGTTTAGCCAAGGTCCCTTTGATGCCACGCTCGTTCAGATGCGGCCTTGATGTTATGAGCTGTTCCTCTCTCCCTGCCTCTGGAATTCTTTGTCCTTTTTTTAACCAAGGTTCGGATGAGCTCCAGACCTAATGGACCTGGAGGGGCCCAAACTGGGCGTCACTGAACAGCTTATTGCTGAGCGGGTGCTGCTTGATAGAAGCTTCCATCACTTTGATGATGCAGAGGAGACTGATGGGGCACTATTTGGCTGGGTTGGATTTATCCTGCCTTTTGTATACCTTGGCAATTTTCGATCGCAGTGTGATAGCTCCACTGGAACAGACTGACCTTGGGAGGAGAATGTTCTGGAACACAAGTCTTCAGTCGGATTGAAGTTACTGGATTAATTTCGGATAACTGGTCAGCATGGGCGAGTTGGACCGGAGTGCCCATTTCCATGCTGTATGTCTGTGTGTATTACCCACTGCCAATCTGGCTGAAGGTTGCTGCAAATGCTTCAGTCTTATCTTTTTCCCTGATGTGTTGGGCTCTTCCATCATTGAGGATAAGGATTCTTGTGCTGCATCTTCCTCCAATGAGATTTTTAAAACTTGTCCCCGACATTTCACAACTGGACATAGCAGGACTGCTTAGTAAAGCTTAGATCTGGACCATTCGTTGTGGCATCCCTTAACTCTGTCCATCACTTGCTGGTTGTGCTGTTATGAAGCAAGTAGTCCTGTTTGGTAGCTTGACAGGGTGACACCTCAAACCTGGTGCTGTTCCTGGAAAGGTCTCCTGCACTCTTCATTGAACCAGGGAATGGGAATGGTTAACTGGGAATCTGCTGGATCCTGAGGTTGTAGAATGCACTGCAGTACAGTTCTGCTTCGGTAGCCTTGAGTTGCTGGTCTTTTCAAATTCTGTCACATTTAGCACCATTCTTCATACACAACTTGCCTTTTATTGGTTTTCAATCGGTCATTGGGGTTCCATGGCTCTGCTCAGCAGAATCTCTTTGTT
>NW_025201091.1:4160-6992 GCF_004010195.1 Chiloscyllium plagiosum | reverse complement strand
TCAGAGTGATGACCCATTCTTATTTCTCAGTTCCTCTAACATAGCGTCACCGGGTGATCCTACAGGAATATCCTCTCTAGGTACTGATGTAATGATTCATGCAATGAAAACCCATCACCACGCATCCTCTCTTGCCTCCCCTTCGATCCTTCCTGTAGCATCTCCACCTTGAAACACTATCACCCACCCTGTCAATGTAAGCTCCTCCTTGATCTCCATCCACTTACCCATCTCCATAACCTTCTCCAGCTCTTACCCCTATCTGTTTAAACATCACTCTCCACTCGAACCCTCCCGACCGCAGAAACTTCCTCCATGTCTAAATAACCTCCAGAACCTAAGCCTTCCTATATCTATAAACATCTTCAGTCACGATGACCCTCCATACCTCTGTTTGTTCCGCCAGATTATACAAACCTCTTTATCTCTGTAATCTGGTCAGTTGCCTAAAACAGTCACTGTCTGTGTAATCCAGCCCTGTCCTACAAACATCCTTATCCCTGTAAACTTCTCTATCCCTCCCAACATTCCCAACTCCATGAACCCGTCAGCCCTACAGCTCTCCACATTTCTGTAACCTCCTGTGGGTCTATGGTCCTCCCTCCCTGTGAAAGCACCTCCAGTCCCCACAACCCTCCCAATCTGGGTGCTCTGCTCCAGATCAGGCCATTGCTGTCTCTGTAAACACCTGCACTCCTGACAACTCTTCCCATTTGTGTAACCTCGTTCAGACCCCATACTCTCCAGTTTCCTGCATCCTCTTCATGCATTGCAACTAAAACCACATGTTTATGTAATATCCACCAGTGCTTACACCCTCCCCAACTCAGGAACCTCTTACAGTCCTAACAAAGCAACTAAACTGTGAAACCTCTCATTTCCCTACAATCCTCCCTCCCTCCCTCCTCAAATGCCTTCATCACCATGAAACCTCACAACTACTGAAGCTTCCTTTTGGTACTGTAACCCTCCTAATGTCTGCAAAACCCTCCTGTCCTGATAGCCCTCCCTATCTCTGTAACGCCTACCACCCTCCAGTGCCTTTCTGGGGAACATGGCAGAGGAGAGAAGATTTGTAGAGTCCAGGCCATATGGAGGTAGAATTCTGGGGATTACAGATTTGGTCTAATGTCTGTGGTGTGTAGATTATTGACGAAGACCCTAAAGACAGGATTTATGACTACTTGGAAAACCATAGTTAAATTAGTGACAGTCAGCATGGGTTTGTGAGGGGTCAGGTCATGCCTCAGAAATCTTATTGAATTCTTTGAGGATATGACAGAATACGTTGATGGATCATTCAGAAAAGAAGGATGATTGGGATACAGGGAAATCTGTCTGTCTGGGTACACGATCGGATGGCCCAGAGAAGACAGAGGGTGGCAGCAGATGGACAGTATTGAGCCTGGAGCTCAGTGACCAGTGGTGTTCTGTAACAATCGGCTCTGGGACTCTGCTCTTTGTGATTTTTATAAATGACTTGGATGTGAATGTTGGATTGTGGGTTAGTAAGTTTGCCAATCACATGAAGGTTGGTGGAGTGGTGGGGAATGTGGAGGGCTGCTGTAGGTTGCAATGGGACATTGACAGGACCCAGAGCTGGGCTGGAAGTGGCAGATGGAGTCCAATCTGGAAAAGTGTGAAGTGATTCATTCTGGAAGGTCGAATTTGTATACAGAATACAGGGTGAAATGCAGAATACTTGGCAGTGCGGAGGAACAGAGAGATCATGGGGTCCGTGTCCATAGATCCCTCAAAATCGCCACGCACGTTGGTAGGGCTGTTAAAAAAGCATATGTTGTGTTGGCTTTCCTAAGAAGGGGGATTGATTTTAAGAGCCGTAAGGTTTTACTGCATCTTTATAGCATCCTGGTGAGACCACAATTGGAATATTGTGTTCAGTTCTGGTCCCCTGTTTACAGGGGGGATGTGCAAGTTTTAGAGAGCGTACACAGGAGATTTACCAAGATGCTGCCTGGAATGGAGGGCATTTCTTACTAAGAAAGTTTGAGGGAGCTAAGGCTTTTCTCATGGGAGTGAAGAAGGGGGTAAGGTGAACTGTTAGAGGTGAACAAGGTGATGGAGAAAGTGAGGTCTGCAGATGCTGGAGATCAGAGCTGAAAATGTGTTGCTGGAAAAGTGCAGCAGGTCAGGCAGCATCCAGGGAACAGGAGAATCGATGTTTCGGGCAGACGCCCTTCTTCAGGAATCCTGAAGAAGGGCTTATGCCCGAAACGTCGATTCTCCTGTTCCGTGAACAAGGTGGTGCGAGGCACAGAGTGAGTGAATAGTCAGAGACTTTTCCTCCTATGGAATAAATGGCTATTACAAGGCGGCATAATTTTAAGGTGATTGGAGGATGGATAAGAGCATAGAGAATGGTAGGTGGTTGGAATGCACGCCAATGGTGGTAGTAAAATTAGATACTTTCGAAACATTTAATAGACTCTTGGATAGACACATGGATAATAGTAAAATGAGGGTATGTCGGTTAGTTTGATCTTACAGTTGGATAAAAGGTTAGCATGAAATCATGGTGGAAGGGTCTTGGGCTGAACTGTTCTGTGTTCTATGTTCTGTCTGCTAAACTGGGTAATAAGCTCAGATCATTGCAAAAAGGATATGGCATTCAGGAGGAGCTAGTGAACTGGATACACACTTGGCCTGATGGAAGGAGACAGAGGGTGATGGGAGACATGTTGTTTTTCTGACTGGAGGCATGTGACCAGCGGTGTAGTGGGTCCCCTGTTGTTTGTCATTTGGATAAATGGTTTGGATGGGAATATTGGTTTCCTGGTAAGTAATTGTTTTGGGTGACACTGAAATTGGTGG
>NW_025201091.1:2082-3543 GCF_004010195.1 Chiloscyllium plagiosum | reverse complement strand
GTGAGGGATCAGTGGGAATTTCTTGCTGAGGTTTTTACTGTTTCAATCGAATGACCTTCTGTTGTGTTTTACACTGTTCCTTCAAATGTTTTCCACTGTTCATTTCCAGCCACATATTTCAGTCTGTTTCGCCTGTTTACCTTGGTCAGTTCTCCTCTCAAACTCATGTAATTGGCTATTATTTGTTTCTAGTTGTAGCTTGTCCTTTCTGTGATTCACTTTAAAACTTTATATTTCATTAAACTGCACTTTATCACAATTTCCCGAAGGATCTCTGCAGGTGACATTACTCATTCACTAAGTTTCATTACACGGCTGCTCTGCGATAGTTATGTCCCTTAACAGTTGCACAATGTGTTTTTCAAAGAAACACTGAAAAAAAATTGTCCGAAATCCTCTTCCAATATCAATGTTGTCCGTGTGATTGTCCCAGATTATACAAGTATTGAAGTTTTGCAAAATTATCACAATGCCCTTGTTAAAAAATGTAAATGAGTTCCTGTGTAATGCAGTGATGAGCAATGGAATGCTGTTCGGTTGCTAAAACTGTTCTGCTACTTGTGTCCTTGGCAAGTAGTAGCCAGAATTTACATTCAGACTGAATCTACTTCATTTCTCTGTAATGCCTTTGTTATCCATTATTGTTTGCGTTGTCCGTTTTGCCTGAGTTTGCACAAGATTGTGAATCACTGAGTATTTTTGTTCATCGTGTATTCATGTCTCCCAGCTGTCTAAATCTTTTTAATCTCTGTGTCTCAAATCCATCTTCCTTATTACAGCGACGTTGTCTATTCAAAATAAAACACAACTTACTCTTTCCCACAATTTTCTGTCACAAATCAATTCGCTGATGTACAATTTTAGTTAAACTCTGTCCTATCCTGTTCCGTTCTGTTTGTCTTCAGCCACATTCCCATACTGTTCCGCTGCTCCACGTTTTCTATCTGGATTTAGAAAGCTCCTTTCACCTGAAGCCTGTCCCTGCATCCTCTCTGTCAGTTGAAAGCCCTGTCCATAAGGAGAAAGTGAGGTCTGCAGATGCTGGAGATCAGAACTGAAAATGTGTTGCTGGATAAGCGCAGCAGGTCAGGTAGCATCCAGGGAACAGGAGAATCGTCGTTTCGGGCATAAGATTCCTGAAGGGCTTATGCCTGAAACGTCGATTCTCCTGTTCCCTGGATGCTGCCTGACCTGCTGCGCTTCTCCAGCAATACATTTTCAGCCCTGTCCATAAACCTACCGACATGATCGGCCAGGACACTGATCCCAGCACATTTCCAGTAGGACAATCCTAATGGATTATTTATTAAATCAGGTATGGGATGTGGGTGTCTCTGGCTGACCAGCCTTTCTTGCCCAGCCCTAGCTGCCCTTGATCTGAGTTGCTTGCTCGGCCATTTCAGAGGGTCTTTGAGAGGCACACACATTGCTGTGGGGATGTCGTGCAGACCACGTCAGGAT
>NW_025201091.1:0-1771 GCF_004010195.1 Chiloscyllium plagiosum | reverse complement strand
CCTGAGCCAACAGAATTCTCCACTCCAGAGCCAGGCCAGGGATGGAGACTGGGATTCTCCAGGTCTCTGTGGTGGTACACAGTGCCATTATTAATCGTCAATGTATCACTGTAATTTCCCATTCTGTCTATTTCTCTGTCTCCTGTAGGTACTCAGGAAGGTCCTGACTCAGTAGACTTCCCAACTGCTGGGTGTCTCGTCCATCACCTAATTGAAGATGGTTGGTCAGCCAGAGAGACAAAGGGCAGGGTGATCTGGAACCTTCAATAAGTCCTGCAGTGAGGAAAGATCACTCACAGTGCACGGAGCAGAGAGCAATGAGAGCGCTGCAAATATCGGCTCACAGGACATGACACAGATACAGTGCTGGATGGGGAGCACAGTTCACACATGCCACACGCTCAATCACCACTCCTGCTGTAAGTTCTGTTGTACTAAGACTCACTACTCTGTAACACTGTATCTATGGCATGGCTTATGCACCAGTGTCTTCAATAATTTGTAACTCCTATAACAGTTCCTATCTCTGTAACCTCCTCCTAGCCCGATTGTCCCTCCACATATTTGAAATGTACTGAATTCCAGACTACCATCACTATAGCTGTAAATTGCTTCAGTGTCCACAACATTCCTTATCTCGGTAGTCTCCTCCTCCAATAACTGGAGACTGAGCCATGCAGCACGGAAACCTTTCCTTCAACCAAACTAGTCCATGCTGACCAGAGTCCATGAACGAGTCACATTTCCCTGCATTTGACCCGTATCCCTTCAAACTTCTCCTCCCCCCAAATTGAACACTTCTCTACCACTTCTCCTGAACATTTATTCCATAACTGCACCATCCTCTGTGTGGAAACTTTTCTCCTAAAATCGTTTTTATGTCTTTCGTCTCCCATCTCATATTTTTGACCACTGGAACACAGAACATGACAGCGCAATATAGGCCCTTCGGCCTTCGATTTTGCACCAATGTGTGGAACCAATCTGAATCCCAAGTAACCAACACCATTCCAACTCTTGTCCATATGTCTATCCAATGACTGTTTAAATGCCCTTAAAGTTGGCGAGTCTACCACTGTTGCAGGCAACGCATTCCATGCCCCGACTAATCTGAGTAAAAAACCTACCTCTGACATCTGTCCCATATCTATTTATTCATGTTAATATCTACCTCAATGTAAAGGTATCTCCCCTTGTGGTAGGCATCGCCATCCAAGAGAAAAGGCTCTCACTGTCCAACCCATCTCACCTGATGATTACCTTATATGTCTCCATTAATTGACCTCAAACACATTCTTTTGAACAAAAACAGCTTAAAGTCCCTCAGCCTTTCCACAAAAGACCTTCCCTCCATACCGGGTAACTTCCTAGTAACTCTCCTCTGAATCATTTCTAAACTTACACATCCATCCGGTAATGCAGTGACCTGAACAAATGTGGCCACACTCAGAAGTTTGTATAGGTGCAGCATGATCTAATGGTTCAGAAACTCAATCCCTCTACCAAGACAAGCTCACACACTGAATGCCTTCTTAAAAAACCCATAAACACAGGTGGAAACTTTTAATGATCTCTGTACATGGACATAGAGATCTCTCTGTTCATCTACACTACCAACAATCTCACCATTATCCTAGTACCCTTTTTTCCTGTTACTCCCTCCAGAGTGAATCGCCTCACACCCTTCCACATTAAACTCCATTTGCGAACTTTCAGTCCAGCTGTGCAGCTTATCTAAACCTTTCTGTATCCTACAACATCCTTCGTCACT
>NW_025201090.1:1893-6992 GCF_004010195.1 Chiloscyllium plagiosum | reverse complement strand
AGATGTTACTTAGTAGGGTGATGAAACATCTGGAAATGAACCTTGCAGCTCACCAAACAAACCTGCATCCAGAGTTTCAACTTTTCATTCTTGTTTAGTCAGTCACAGTGCATGTCTGGGCTTGAATTTTCTCTCTAAAACCGGAAGTGCAGTTTGAGGACAATTCCATGCTCCACAAGATCTGATCTGGGAGAAGTACACAGGAAGTTAAGATTTTTATTTAGTACAAAAGTTTTCTAGGAGTCATACTGTACCTGCTGTACTTTTCCAGCACCAGACTCTCGGCTCTGATCTCCAGCATCTGTAGTCCTCACTTTTTCCTAGTTGATTTCATCAGTTGTGGTGTAGAGTATAAGAGTATGGAGGTAATGTTGGAGTTGTACAGAGTGTTGGTCAGGCCACAACTGGACCAGTGTGTGCAGTTTTGGTCACCTCACTAAAGGAAGGGTGTGATAGCATCAAAGGGGTTACAGAGGAGGTTCATCAGGATACTGCCTGGGACAGAGCAATTAAGCTATAAGGAGAGACTACATTGGCTTGGATTGTTTTCTTTCGAGGAGAGAAGACTGAGAGAGGACATGATTGAAGTGTCTAAGATTATGATGGGTATGGACTGAGTGAATTGAAAGCAACTGTTGCTCTTGGTCAAACATGAGAGGTCATAATTTTAGGGTAAGGGGCAGGAAACTTAGAGGGGATTTGGGAAAAAATAATTTTCCCTCAGTGGGTGGTGGGAATCGAGAATGAACTGACTGGGAAGGTTGTGGAGGTGAGAAACCTTACAACTTCTAAAAACCTGCTTGGGTAAGTACTTCAAATATCGTAATATTCAAGGACAAGGGATAAGTGCAGGAAATTGGGATTGGTGCACTTTTAGTGATAGTTATGTTGATGCAGGCGAGATGGGTAGAAAGGCCTTTTCTGTGCTGTATGAATCTACCATTAGGTCATAATTCCCATTTGCAATGGAGGCAGAATACTCTGACCAAACAGTTTTGGATACCTTGATTTTTCTTTCAGTTATATGGTGCCATTTGCGCAGTTTAATTACTTTAGTTGGTTGATTAGTACAGAAAAGTCATGAAATAAAGACAGAAAAAGTTTCATATTGATGTTTTAAAATGTATTGCAATACATAGGAGGTCATAACAATGCATCCCACTTATTCATAATCATTGAATATGTTTCCTTTTAAGACAAAAGTAAATACACAAAATACACATTCATTATAGATTCAACATGTGGTGGAATAGTCTTTCACTGATACAGAACATGATGTTGCTGCTAATTTTATTTGAGTCACATCACACCGGGAACAAAAAAGTGATTAATTGAGTCCTCTTTCTAAAGAATTTTAACAGCCTATGTTGCTTACGAGTGCACTCACTGACGCAAGTCATTAGCTTTGTTTTGTTAATCGACAGTCACCATTTCAGTTGCTTTACATATGGTTCATAAATTCACGACTGAAAAGAACTTTTATGCTGCCAGCATTGTCTGGTCTCTGCGGGGTGATTATGCAGTTATCTCACGCGCAAATGTGTTGAATTGGCAGTGCAAGATTACTGATGCATAGCTAATGAGTTATTTCTCAAGGACTACATTTTTTTTAAAAAAATGGGGGTGGCAGGAAGCCAATTAACAAAGTAGAGTAGCATAGTCAGTTTTCTAAGAGTGCTTTTGAATGACTTGTTGACTGCCTGCAGTGCTTCTTAAGAAACTCTCAATAGAATTGTCCATTAAAAAACAGGTCTCAGTGGTCACAATATCAAGCATGTGTCCTTGCCAGTTTATAATATTTTTTTGTTCTATTCAGTGTCTCTTGCATGTACTATTGGAATAAAATGTTAATAGCTACTGGAATAATTACTCCAATGGCATCAAGTCACAGATGATACATACTGTGTATTTACCAAATCTTACAGGATACTCTGACTAAAATTCTACAAATCTGCATATTTTTGTGATTGAATTTTTGAGATATTGGAAGTGGTCTACTAATGTATGGACAGTCTGGATTTTCTTCACCATGTCCCACATGGTTCGGAATATGGTTTCCGCCCAAAATAAATCTTCTGATCAGTACAAATATGTCAGAGTAGCTTTGTGAGATGGCGATAAATGTAGTCATGCAGGTGAAGCAAATACTGTGACAGAGGAATGAGGGGATTAAATGCTATTCGAAACTTTTATTAATAAGTCCCTGTAAAGGTATGAGGAAAATTGCCATAATCTTACCAGGTAACAGAGCGTAGGAGACTGAGGAGGGATCTCATAGAGGTGTATAAGATCGTGAGCGGTGTGGATAGGGTGAATGCACTCAATCTTTATCTCAGGGTTGGGGAATCAAAGACTAACGGGCATCAGTTTAAAGTTAGAGAGGAAAGGATAAAAGGGAACCTGAGGGACAACATTTTTACACAGAGGGTGGTACACATATGGAGTGAGCTGCCAGTGGAAGTGGTTGAGCTGGGTTCATTAACAACATTGAAAAGGCATTTGGACAAATACATGGATAAGAAAGGATTAGAAGGATATGGGTCAAGTGCAGGGAAATGGGGTTAGCGTTGATGGACATTTTGGTCGGCATGGACCAGTTTGGGCCAAAGGAACTATCTCCATGCTGTAGGACTCTATGGCTCTTTTAATTGGACTGCTCACTCATTAGACAGAAATGACTGGCTGTGGGTCAACCAGAAGGTCAGCACACTTCAGGTGAGGGAAGAGATTGAGAAGGAGAGTCCTTCATTTTAACCTCAGTTGATGCAGGAATGAAACCACACTGTCGGTGTCACTCTGTGTTATAAATCACTCATCCAGGCAACGGAACTAACTGACCTTCAGGCTCTAATACATGCTGCCATTGGAGGAATGAGATGGTTCTTGCATCACTCACCTTGTGACTGACCCCAACCAAATTCCTGGTGCAAATGACAAGTGTTAAGACATCTGCACTAATACCACTGGGAAATTAAAAAGAAAAGCCTCTTTAAAGTAGCAACAGAAAGAGGCATAACGACAATTTGCCATGCAGCAGAAAACTAGCATTACACAATCTTAACATCCCACTTTCTGTTCCTTCAAAACACTGTACATCTGCTTGCTCAGCAGGATAATGTGTAAGACTTACCCACTGAAAGCTTGTGGTGTCCAATTTGGATGATGGCATTTGGATGATCCACAGACAATTTTTACACTGTCAAGGTTAGAGTGGTGCTGGAAAAGCACAGGTCAGGCAGCATCCAAGGAGCAGGAAAATCGATGTTTCGGGCAAAAGTCCTTCATCAGGCTTTCTTGATGAAAGCCTGAAACGTTGATTTTCCTGCCCCTCGGATGCTGCTTGACCTGCTGTGCTTTTCCAGCACCATTCTAATCTTGACTTTGATCTCCAGCATTTGCAGTCCTCACTTTTGCCTAATTTTTACACTGCCCCAAGCTTGCTACAATCAATCCAAATGCCACCTCCAGCCCCTCATATATCTTCCACTCCCTTTGACTGTAAGCATTCTGCATGGATGTTTGTTCTCTGGTACTCTGGTCGATTCCTCCATTATAGTTACTCTTCATTACTCTCCCATGACATCTTCTTGTGCCATTTCAGAAGCTGTAACTCTTGCCTATTCAGTTTGTTCGTTCTCACTGTCTAAGGCCTGAAACATACATAACAAATGAAACAATGTTTTAATTGTACTTCCTTCAGCCTGGTTCGCTGCATTTGCTCCTCAGAATGTGGTGTCCTTTACACTGCAAAGACCAATTGTACATTAGGTGACTGCTTTCTGGAAGACCTCTGCTCTGTCTGTAGGAATGACCATGGCCTCCAAATTGTTGGACATTTCAATAAACCATCTTTCTCTCATGCTAATATTTCTATCCAAGGCCTTCTGCAAGGTTCCAACAAAGGACAATGCAAGCTTGAGGAACACTTAGTTTTCCATTTAAGCATGTCACATCCTCAAGGACTCAATACTGAATTCCGTAAATGCAGAAACTGACCTCACTACGTCTGTTCTTCATTTTCCTAACATTATCTCCCTGCTCCTCCCCCACCAGACCATTATCTTGTTTGTCCCTTGTTCACCTTGCAATGAGTAGAGAGGACCCATTCTCTCTCTCCAATATCCATTTTAAATCTCTTTTTCTCTTTCACCATGATTAACAACCCCTTTTCCTTTTGTACTGAACCTCTCCATCATTTACACCTTGTTCCTCCTCTGTCAAACTATATGCAAACATTTTAACATCTTAGAGCCTGAAGGAGAGATATACTTATCTTAAGAAGTTAACTTTTTCTCTGTAGCCAGACCAGCTGAATTTCTCCTACATTGTCATGGGTTGGCCAATGTCCTACAATATTCCACAATGCTCTATTCTGAGGCAACCATTAATTTCTTGGAAATTGGGTTAATGTGTCATGGAGGTCTAAAGCTCAGAAAGAGGAACTTCGGTCCATTAAGTCTCCAATAGTTAAAAACAACCACCCAGCTATGCTAATCCCATTTCTAGCACTTTGCCTATAGCCTTATAAGACTTGGCATCGCAAGTGCACAGCTAAATACATCGAAACATAGGATCAGGAGTTCATCATTCAGAATCTTGAGTTTCTTCTCCCATCTCATGAGAACATGGCTGTTTTTTTGCCAAACTCCATAAAAAAAAAAACTGAGATTTAAAATTAACAACTAATCTAGCATTAACTACTATTTGTGGAAGAGAGTCTCAAATCTCTGCCATCTCTTCCTAACATCTCTTCTGAACGGTCTGCCTGAATTTTTAGACTATGCTCCTTGTTCTAGAATCTCCAAATGGTGATTCCACCTTTCCTGAACCCTTTCAATTTTCATATCTTTCCGATAGGAAGGAGACCAGAATTGCACACAAAATTCCAACAGTGGCCTGACCAATGTCCTGTACAGCCGCAACATGACCTCCCAACTCCTGTACTCAATACTCTGACCAATAAAGGAAAGCATACCAAACGCCTTCTTCACTATCCTATCTACCTGAGACTCCACTTTCAAGGAGCTATGAATCTGCACTCCAAGGTCTCTTTGTTCAGCAACACTCCCTAGGCCCTTACCATTAAGTGTATAAGTCCT
>NW_025201090.1:0-527 GCF_004010195.1 Chiloscyllium plagiosum | reverse complement strand
TTACCCCCTGGGGTTAACCCCCCCCCGGTGCGGGAGCTCCCTCAGACACGGGGAGAGTGTCTGTTCTGCCCCCAATGAGGCGGGATCCCTGGCCTGAGGGGGCACCGCTAACGACGGAGCCCAAACCCGTCACAGATATACCCGGGGGGTGGGGGGGGATCAGCACCGTCCCCATCCCCCTCCCCCCCGCGGGTCAGCACCGTCAATACTGTCAGATACAAGGTCACCCCCCCCGGTTATCGGGTACCCCAGCGGCGGCTGACCCGGGGGGGTGGGGGGAGAGCCGGCCGCAGCGGCTCCTCCCCCTGGGCTGCGGGCTGACCGATTACTCCAGTCCCCCCCCCCGGGGGAGGGCGTGTCTTTTGTCTTCCTGCACACCATGTGCTGAGGGCGCCGCCATTTTGTGGCGGAAGCGGAAGTGCCCTCGGCATCATTGAGGTTTTCCTGAACTGGATTCGGTCCTAAAGTTACTGACCCCCCCCCCCCCCCACAGACAGGGTGGAATAGCTTCTCCATAGATACTGTCA
>NW_025201089.1:3216-6991 GCF_004010195.1 Chiloscyllium plagiosum | reverse complement strand
TTGAATGGCGGTGCAGGCTCGAAGGGCTGAATAACCTACTCCTGCACCTATTGTCTGTTGTCTAAGTGACTAATCTTTGCAGACAGAGGGTGGTTTGTGTATGGAATGAAATCCCAGAGGATGTGGTGGATGGGGATCCAGCTACAACATTTTAAAAGGCATTCGGATCGAGTCGGTGAACAGGAAAGGGATGTGGTTCAGGAGCAGGCCCGGCAGGACAACTTGACTCTGGGGTGACAGTCGGCACAGATGGGTTGAGCCGAGCGGCCTGTTTCCAGGCTGCAGGAATCTACCGCAGAGTGTCACAGATCAGGGATGTTGGGAGGCCGTCGTCGGATCCAGGGAGGTGGGGGGGTGGGGGCAAGGAGACAGGTGGAAAAATAGAGCTATTTCGGTTGCGAAATACTCGAGAGAGAGAGAGAGGAGGGAAGGCCGAGGGCCCGACTCTTCGGAGGGAGAAATCCCCCGAGAGATGTTCGCGGGTTCGCGGCAGCGCGGCGTTCATATGCGGGGCGCCGCGTTAAAAAAGAAAATAAAAGATATCGTTTCAAATTGTTTCGCAAATAATCGATGACGAAATGCCGCCGGATGGGCGAGGCTCGAGGCTCAATTCAGGCTCCGTTTTGGCGAGCTCCCGACTAGGCCCCAGGTTGAGGGCAGTGTCTGACTTCAGAGGGTGGAAATCCGCGCTGTGGGGGAGAGAGGGTGAGGGAGGGAGATTTCACGCAATGGGGTGAGGGACATAGAGAGAGAGAGAGAGAGAGAGAGAGAGAGACGGAAGGGAGAGGCTGGGCTCTTTCATTTCCAAGAGGAGTTGGCGACAGCTGGTGAACAGAGGTGTTCGGAATCGCGGTTCAGTGCTGAGGGAGCGGGCACTGTCGGAGGGTCAGTGCTGAGGGAGCGGGCACTGTCGGAGGGTCAGTGCTGAGGGAGCGGGCACTGTCGGAGGGTCAGTGCTGAGGGAGCGGGCACTGTCGGAGGGTCAGTGCTGAGGGAGCGGGCACTGTCGGAGGGTCAGTGCTGAGGGAGCGGGCACTGTCGGAGGGTCAGTGCTGAGGGAGCGGGCACTGTCGGAGGGTCAGTGCTGAGGGAGCGGGCACTGTCGGAGGGTCAGTGCTGAGGGAGCGGGCACTGTCGGAGGGTCAGTGCTGAGGGAGCGGGCACTGTCGGAGGGTCAGTGCTGAGGGAGCGGGCACTGTCGGAGGGTCAGTGCTGAGGGAGCGGGCACTGTCGGAGGGTCAGTGCTGAGGGAGCGGGCACTGTCGGAGGGTCAGTGCTGAGGGAGCGGGCACTGTCGGAGGGTCAGTGCTGAGGGAGCGGGCACTGTCGGAGGGTCAGTGCTGAGGGAGCGGGCACTGTCGGAGGGTCAGTGCTGAGGGAGCGGGCACTGTCGGAGGGTCAGTGCTGAGGGAGCGGGCACTGTCGGAGGGTCAGTGCTGAGGGAGCGGGCACTGTCGGAGGGTCAGTGCTGAGGGAGCGGGCACTGTCGGAGGGTCAGTGCTGAGGGAGCGGGCACTGTCGGAGGGTCAGTGCTGAGGGAGCGGGCACTGTCGGAGGGTCAGTGCTGAGGGAGCGGGCACTGTCGGAGGGTCAGTGCTGAGGGAGCGGGCACTGTCGGAGGGTCAGTGCTGAGGGAGCGGGCACTGTCGGAGGGTCAGTGCTGAGGGAGCGGGCACTGTCGGAGGGTCAGTGCTGAGGGAGCGGGCACTGTCGGAGGGTCAGTGCTGAGGGAGCGGGCACTGTCGGAGGGTCAGTGCTGAGGGAGCGGGCACTGTCGGAGGGTCAGTGCTGAGGGAGTGGGCGCTGTCGGAGGGTCAGTGCTGAGGGAGCGGGCACTGTCGGAGGGTCAGTGCTGAGGGAGCGGGCACTGTCGGAGGGTCAGTGCTGAGGGAGCGGGCACTGTCAGTGTAGCCAAGGAGAGTGTGGTGCCCTCCTGAGGATGAAGAATCATCTTCCAACTGCGCATCTCCCACCCGAGACTGTCAGTGACGAAAATATGTCGGGACGAGACAAGATGGGGCTTGGGGCGTTTGTCAGTTGGAGGCCGTGTGTCAGAATTGAGTCAGCGTGGGGAACGCTTCCTCCATTCCCACTCTTGGCTCAGCAAGTCACCCTTGACCAACAGGAAGTAGGCCTCAGGCTCTGGAGTTGGCCTGTTCTGCCGTCGACTGAAGTCGGGAGTGGATCAGGTCGGGCCTTGTGTCCGCTGTCGCCCTGGAGAACGACCCGTAACCTTTGAACTCGTGCGAGGCCCCGCCGAACGCCTCAAACCGAGGAAAGCCTGAGCTCAATTTCCAGAGCCGGCCCTTCCGCTGTGCCCTCCCGGCGCAGTGACCTTTTACCTTCTGGATGAGGAGATGGTGACGTTTAAACAAATGAGAGTTGACAGTGGCAGGACTGGAAGCTTCCTGGACGGATACCCTGGTTCAGTTGCCGGGGAGACGGGGCGACAAGATGGCTGCCGCCTTGGCCAAGTTTGGAGCTCGTTTTGACTCGCTGAGTGCGAAAGGTCTTCGGGACCGTGGCGAGAGGTGATGACAACGAAGCCCACAGATGGAAAACCGTCCCCTTCGTGCTCACATAACGCAACAGAAGGACAAATTAAATGGTGTGATCGTCTCCTGTTAAGGGAGCATATGTTACACAGTGCGTTCTATAATTAAGCAACATTTAGTGTAATCAGGCGAAGAAAAGATCTTGCCCTTGCACAGTTGTCTTAAAGGGGAACCGGGGACAAACAGCATGGTCTCGTAGTGGGTCCGTCTGACACAGAGCGAGATCGTCCATTACTAACCTCTCCTGACTGTCCCTGTCCCTGGGATGAGGGGGACAGTGTAGAGGGAGCTTTACCCTGTATCTAACACCCTTGTCCCTGGGATGAGGGGGACAGTGTAGAGGGAGCTTTACTCTGTATCTAACACCCTTGTCCCTGGGATGGGGGGGACATTGTAGAGGGAGCTTTACCTTGTATCTAACACCCTTGTCCCTGGGATGAGGGGGACAGTGTAAAGGGAGCTTTACTCTGTATCTAATACCCTTGTCCCTGGGATGAGGAGGACAGTGTAGAGGGAGCTTTACCCTGTATCTAACACCCTTGTCCCTGGGATGAGGGGGACAGTGTAGAGGGAGCTTTACTCTGTATCTAACACCCTTGTCCCTGGGATGAGGGGGACAGTGTAGAGGGAGCTTTACTCTGTATCTAACACCCTTGTGCCTGGGATGAGGGGGACAGTGTAGAGGGAGCTTTACTCTGTATCTAACCCCGTGCTGTTCCTGTCCCTGGGATGAGGGGGACAGTGTAGAGGGAGCTTTACTCTGTCTCTAACCCCGTGCTGTCCCTGTCCCTGGGGGGGGGGGGGGGGGGTAGAAGGAGTTTTACTCAGTATCTAACCCCATCTTTTCCCCATCCTTTCCGTGCTGCTATCCCTGGCTCCGCACCTTCTAGAACCTTCCACCAAGCAGAGCCCTGAATTTGTCTAGCGCACTGTTGCCACCTTGGTCTGCACCCAATTACTGACAGTGCACTCGGACACCAGCACCATATCCGCACAGCAAGATCCCATAAACAGTGGCATGAATCAAATCTTGATTGTGGATGAGGAGTGACCCTCCGACAGCGCCCACTCCCTCAGCACTGACCCTCCGACAGTGCCCACTCCCTCAGCACTGACCCTCCGACAGCGCCCACTCCCTCAGCACTGACCCTCCGACAGCACCCACTCCCTCAGCACTGAGCCTATGACAGTGCCCCCTCCCTCAGCACTGACCCTCCGAC
>NW_025201089.1:0-2129 GCF_004010195.1 Chiloscyllium plagiosum | reverse complement strand
CTGACCCTCCCACAGCGCCCACTCCCTCAGCACTGACCCTCCCACAGCGCCCACTCCCTCAGCACTGACCCTCCGACAGCGCCCACTCCCTCAGCACTGACCCTCCGACAGCGCCCGCTCCCTCAGCACTGACCCTCCCACAGCGCCCGGTACCTCAGCGCTGGGTGAGGATTTGAGGCTGTGATTGGCAGTGAATCCTTGCTCTCACAGAAAGCCTCTGGTGCTGTCACTGTGTTCCTCTGGACGTTGCCAGGAACCTCTCTCAGAACTGAAGGATTAATTGACCCTGAGCTCCATTCCTCATTACTCATGTGGCTTTGATGGCTGACTCGATTGAGACCACGTTTGAGGTTTTCTCTTGCCAACACGATGTTAATTATTCTCCCTATTACTCTGTTGCACAGTTCAATTCATTAATACCGTCATTAATACATTAATCAGCAGAAACACGTTAACCTCGAGATGGGGGTAACAGGGGACTCGCTCCCACGGGGAGTGGGGGGAGAATGGGGGACCTATGCCCCTCTAGTTCTGGACTCCCCCACCCGAGGGAAAAGACCTTGTCTATTTACCCTATCCATGCCCCTCATGATTTTATAAACCTCTATAAGGTCACCCCTCAGCCTCCGACGCTCCAGGGAAAACAGCCCCAGCCTGTTCAGCCTCTCCCTGTAGCTCAGATCCTCCAACATCCTTGTAAATCTTTTCTGAACCCTTTCACAACATCCCTCCTATAGCAGGGAGACCAGAATTGCACACAATACTCCAACAGAGGCCTCACCAATGTCCTGTACAGCCGCAACATGACCTCCCAACTCCTGTACTCAATACTCTGACTAATAAAGGAAAGCATACCAAACGCCTCCTTCACTATCCTATCTACCACTTTCAAGGAGCTCTGAACCTGCAGGTTCATAGCTCCTTGAAAGTGGAGTCGCAGGTAGATAGGATCGTGAAGACGGTGTTTGGTCTGCTTTCCTTTATTAGTCAGAGTATTGAGTACAGGAGTTGGGAGGTCATGTTGCGGCTGTACAGGACATTGGTTAGGCCTCTGTTGGAGTATTGCGTGCAATTCTGGGAAAGGGACCTGAGGGGCAACTTTTTCACACAAAGGGTGGTACGTGTATGGAATGAGCTGCCAGAGGAAGTGGTGGAGGCTGGTACAATGACAGCATTTAAAAGGCATCCGGATAGGGGACATGGATAGGAAGGGTTTGGAGGGATATGGGCCAAGTGCTGGCCAAGGGGACGAGATTAATTTAGGATATCTGGTCGGCACGGACGAGTTGGGCCGAAGGGCCTATTTCCATGACGTTCAGCTCTGAGTCTCTCTCGCTGCCCTGCCTCTGATGAAAAGGAAACCGACCACAAAGTTTCAAAGGAAATATTGCGAGAGGAGTTGAGCAGGCCGGGAAAGAGAGAGCCCGGGTGCTCAGCCCAGTTCTGGAGGGAATGAACTGGGTCAAAATGCTTTTAGCTGAGCATATTTTAGCTGGCAACACAAAAGCGTCAGAGCAGGCCCCAGCTGGGCCGAACAGAGAGACGGATAAAGCATTTTTTGGACACAGCTAATGAGGAAGGAAAGAGAACAAATCAATCCAGTGAGTCTTAATTGGGCCGAGGAGGCTTATTCGCTTGGCAGTCCCGGGAAATCAACTGAATCACGGGTCCCCGATAATGAAGTGTGTCAGGAGTCGGGAGATCTGGAGCACTGGCCGCCCCCCCCACCGATGTGTCAGCACGTGAGCAGAATCGGGTCACGGAGCGAGGCCAGGCTTCTCTGCGCGACTAGGCCTCAGGCCTCAGGAAGGCCGAGAGGTTGGCGCTCACAGGATCCCGACAGGCCAATCCACCCTAACCTGCACATCGCTGGACACTACGGGACAATATAGGAGGGGGGGGGGGGTTGGGGGAGGGTTGACTGTTGGAGTTGCCCTACCGACTACCCTACCCCAACACCTCCCAGGCTCCGGAGAAGACATTCCCTGTATCTCTGTCATCCCCAGATCCTCGTGGTATAGGTGTGGTGAGGGGGAGTCTCCTGAAACCTCAGGCCTCCTCCAGCTGCCCTCGTCTGTCACCTTCCCTCCCTTCCCGGAGTCACTCCCATGTTCAGCAGCCCCACCCCC
>NW_025201088.1:0-6991 GCF_004010195.1 Chiloscyllium plagiosum | reverse complement strand
GGGATGGGTTCAACCGAATACATCTGAGGCCCGTGGGGTTGGGAATGGCCTGGGGCCATGAGGGGAGTGTGTAGACTATTATGTCGGCTGTTACATCAGAAGGTTTCAGTGCAGTAGGCCATTCAGCCCCATTGATCCTGCTCTGCCATGGCTAATCTGATGACCCTCTAACAAACAATAAACTGCAGATGTTGAAAGTCAGAAACAAAAACAGATGTTATTAGGAAAACTCAGCAGGTCTGGCAGCATCTGTGGTAAGAAAGCAGAACATTTGGAGTCCTCAGAACTTTGCTGCATTTTTCTAGCAGTTTCTGCTAAGTCTCAATTCTACATTCCTGCTTTATCCCCAGACTTCAATTCCCTTTCTGATTAAAAATCCATCTTCCTCAGTCTTGAGTATACTTTCTCACCCAGCCATGACAGTCCTCTGTGGTAAAGAATTCCACAGACTCACAACCCTCTCTGAGAGAAGACATTCCTCCTCACCTCTGTCTTGAATATGTGAGCCCTTAGGCTGAGACTATGTTCTCTGGGCCTAGTCCCTCCCATAAGGGGAAACTATCTCTCTGCTTTGACCCTGTCAAGTCCCCTCAAAATCTTGTGTGTGTCAATAAGGTCACCTCTCATTTTTCTATATTCTAATGAGTACAGGCCTAATCAATGTAATTTGACCTCACAAGACAGTCCCTCCATACCGAATATCAGCCCAGGGATCCTGCTCCAGACAGCATCCAATGCCATGACACCTTTCCTCAGATAAGGAACCAAAACTCTTCCCAATATTCCAGTTGTGGTCAGACCAGTGCTATTTCTATTTCTTATTTTCTATTTCCTTTGAAATTTGCCTTCCCTATTACCCACGGAATTTTGCTTTTTGTGGTTCATGGACAAAGACTCCCAAATCTCTCTGTTCGGAAGCTTTCTGCAGTCTTTCAATAATATTCAGCTCCTCTGTCTTTCTGCCAAAGGGAATGGCCTCACATTTCTTTAAGTTATATTCCATCTGCCAAGTTTTTGTCCACTCACTTCCTGTGTCAATATCCCGGTGCAAACTCTGCCTCATTACTTAGCTTCCCACCCTATTGTTGTGTTATTCACAAACTTGACGACAGTACATTCATCCAGGTCATTATTATATATTGTAAATAATTCTGGCCCCGCAATGATTCCTGTGACACTCCAACAGCTGCAGGTTTCCATCCTGAAAATGCCCTCTTTATCCTCACTATTAGCCTTCTATTAGTTAGCCAATCCTCTGTCCATACTATGTGGGACCATTACTGTGGGATGCGAGGGTTCTGCTGGGATGTGTAAACTCTGGATCATGTTGAATATTGAAGGTTATCACTGGTTAGTGAATGAGGATCTCACATTGGTATTGTTAAAAAGGCTACCAGAGAAAAATGGAGGAAAGTCCCGCAAAAGAAAACACCAGTTAGTGAAGAATTGAGAAAGACACTGGACAGCAGTAAAGGGCAGGTACTGGGTATCTAACCCTATGTGGTCCCCCTCCTGGGACTGTTTGATGGGGACAGTTTAGAGGGAGCTTTATTCTGTATCTAACGCCGTGCTGTCCCTGCCATGGGGAGTGTTTGATGGGGATAGTGTAGAGGGAGCTTTACTCTAAATCTAAGCCTGTGCTATCCCTGTCTTGGGACTGTTTAATGGGGACAGTGTAGTGGGAGATTTACTCTGAATTGAACCTCGTGCTGTCCCTGTCCTGGGAGTGTTTGATGGGGAACACTACAGAGGGAGCTTTACTCAGTATCTAACCCGTGCTGTCCGTTTCCTGGGAATGTTTAATGGGGAACAGAATAGAGGGAGCTTTACTCTGTATCTAACCCCATGCTGTCCCTGTCCTAGGAGTGTTTGATGGAGGGACAGTGTAGAGGAAGCTTTACTCTGTATGTAACCCCGTGCTGTCCCTGTCCTGGGAGTGTTTGATGGGGGGACAGTGTAGAGGGAGCTTTACTCTGTATCTAACCCCGTGCTGTCCCTTAACTTTCTAATAGCTGTTTTTTTATTCTAGGACAGGCGTGCAGAGGTGGTCCGAGAAAACAAAAGACTCCGAGCCAGTGCAGCGCAGTTGAGGATCCTGAATTAGGTTCGGCTCTGGGCCCCTCTGGGTTTTTACTGTAAATAGTCGATTGAAATAAAGAGCGCAGCTGGCTTTATAGGGAGAGGAAACGCCATCGGCAGCGAGTGTGAACTGAAATGTAAACCCCATTCTTTAATCCAGACCAGTCTGGTCTGGTCGTGTCTCACTATCCGTCTTCACTCTGTTACTGTGAGTCTCACTGACACAGCCAGCTCTGATTGCTGAAAGTTTGATTCTCAGCTCACAGGCAGTCAGGGATGTTGGCATTGCTCGTGACACTCCCACTCTGAGAATGAATCAAGCCAATGTATGATCTGCTTTGGTCACTGTCTATCATCTCGTCTGTCTGATTCCTGAATAATATTTCACACAATGATTGGAAAGTGATTTCTTCATTCATTGCAGAAACTAACTTACATTGTTTTCTTAAAAAAAGTCATACAAGCTTCAGAAAAGCACAAACTACATTAGACTTGTCAAAAATAACTTAATTGTTTCATTTCCAGTGAGAACCTATCAACACAAACTCAGCTTAATAGGTCCCACTCCCCAATTTTACCAACCAGTTTCAATCAGCACCCTTACTTTGTACATATGTATATTTTCAAATGATTTTTCATGTTATCCCTTTCGACCAAGTTTGTTATGATTTAAAAGATATAACCTCTGCAAACATTGATGTACACAAACATCCTCTGATACAAACATATCAACATGCAAACTCTCTTTCTCTCTCTGTCTCTCTCACACACACACAGACACACACACACCCTCTGATACAAATACATCAACATGCAAACTCCCTTTCTCTCACACACACACTCACACTCTCACACACACTCTCTCTCTCACACACACACACTCACACACACTCTCACACACACGCACTCTCACACACACACACCCTCTGATACACTCCAGCGCACTGTGATATGCACTGTGTAACCCACATCCTCCAACACACTGACATCTTCCAAAGCACATGCACACACACTCTAACATAGACACACTTGTGTACACACACTACATTCTTGCTCACAAACACACACACACTCATGAACAAACTCGCATGCTCACACACATTCATACACGCTCTAACTCATTAGACACACTCTCACTGTCACCCACACACCACACACTCTCTAGCGTATGTGCGCACGCACACACACACACACACACACAAACATGAAAGAACTGAAGGATTTTAGAAGTGCAGAAGCAGTAATGAGGGGTAACATGACAGCAATCTGTACAAAGCAACCACCCACAAACAATAAACCTGTCAACATGTTGAATGAGGGATAGATATGACCAGGTTCCTGTAAACCGGTCTGAGAAGGGAAATGGAATTGCAGTTTAACATGCTGTGCAAAATAGTGCACCTCAGTGCAGTACTCCCTCAGTACCGATCCTCCGACAGCATGGCATTCCCTCAGTACTGATCCTCCGACAGGGTGGCATTCCCTCAGTGCTGACCCTCCAATAGTGCGGCACTCCCTCAGTACTGGCCCTCCGACAGTGTGGCGCATTCTCAATACTGACCCTCTGACAGTGCGTTGTTCCCTCAGCACTGAGCCTCTGACAGTGCAGTACTCCCTCAGCACTGACTCTCCAACAATGCGGCACTCCCTCAGTACCGACCCTCTGACATTGCGGCACTCCCTCAGTACTGATAGTTACCATTGGGAAAAGTGACATCTTGCAATTGCAAGCATCACGTAAATGTAACTGCTCACTCTCTAACTCAAGACTGAGCCATTACTTCAACTCAATAAAGCATTGTCTGCTGTCCTGGACTCTGGCTCGAGATTGTCTCTCCACCTTGTGATTCCCCTTCTACTGGTTAAAGCTGGAACAGTGAGTCCAGACTAGCACCAGAGGGCCTGTCTGCTAGCTCTCCAGAGTAAGTGAGCAATAACTGTACCTAAAATTAAGGGAGGGAGGGAGAGAGAGTGACATTGAAACCTCACAGTGGAGGGAAAGTAACAGTGTGAATGGAGAGAGGAGGGCCAGTGAAATTTTAAACAGTTTGTGGAAGGGGCAATGACTGTGTTAACAAAATATATGGTGAGGGAACCAATAAGAGGGAAAAATATACCTGACCTCACATTTACCAACCTGACAGTTGCAGAAGCATCTGTCCATGACAGTATCGGTAAGAGTGATCACCGCACTGTCCTTGTGGAGACAAAGTCCCGCCTTTACGTTGACAATATCCTTCGCCGTGTTGTGTGACATGATCACCGTGCTAAATGGGCATCCATGAGACGCTGTGGGTTATCAACAGCAGCAGAACTGTACTCCAGCACAATCTGTAACCTCATGGCCCGGCATATCCCCCACTCACCCATTACCATCAAACCAGGGGATCAACCCTGGTTCAATGGAGAGTGCAGGAGGGCATGCCAGGGGCAGCACCAGGCAGACCTGAAGATGAGTGGTCAACCTGGTAAAGCACCAAACAGGACTACCTGAATCCCAAACAGCAGGTGATATAAGCAATGCCACAATCAACAGATCTGATCTAAGCTCTGCAGTCCTGTCACATCCAGGCGTGAATGGTGGTGGACAATTAAACATTCACTGGAGGACAAGGCTCCACAGATATTCTCATCCTCAATGATGGAGGAGCCCAGCACATCAGACAAAGATACGCTTGAAGCTTTCGCAGCAATCTTCAGCCAGAAGTGCTGAGTGGATGATCCATCTCGATCTCCTCTGGAGGTCCCCAGCATCACAGATACCAGTCTTCAGCCAATTCGACTTACTTCACGTGATATTAAGAAATGGTTGCAGGCACTGGATAGTGCAAAGGCAATGGGCTCTGATAACAATCTGGCAATAATGCTGAAGATGTGTGTTCCAGAACTTACCACTCCCCTCGCCAAGCTGTTCCAGTACAGTTACAACACTAGCATCTACCCGACAATGTGGAAAATTGCCCAGGTATGTCCTGTACATGAAAAGCAGGACAAATCCAAACTGGCAATTCCTCCCCCATCAGTCTACTCTCCATCATCAGTAAAGTGATGGAAGGTGTCAGTAACAGAGCTATCAAGCAGCACCTGCTCTGCAATAACCTGCTCAGTGACACCCAGTTTGGGCTCCCCCAGGGTCACTCAGCTCCAGACCTCATTACAGCCTTGGGACAAACATGGACAAAAAGAGCTGAATTCCAGAGGGGAGGGGAGAGGGACAGCCCTTGCCATCAAGGCTGCATTTGACCAAGTGAGGTATCAAGGAGCCCTGGCAAAATCAATGGGTATAAGGGGCAAACCCCCTGGTGGTTGGAGTGATACCTGGCACATAGGAGGATGGTTGTGGTTGTTGGAGGTCAGTCATCTCAGCTCCAGGACATCTCTGCATGAGTTCCTCAGGGAGAGTTCTAGGCCCAACCATCTTCAGCTGCTTCATCAATGACCTTCCCTTTGTCATAAGGTTAAAAGTGGGATGTTCACCAATGATTGCACAATATTCAGCACCATTCGCAACTCCTCAGATACTGAAGCAGTCCATATCCAAAGGCAACATGACTTGGACATTCCCTCAGAGTCGCAGGGTCAAAATCCTGGAATTGCCACTCTATGGAAATCCTAGGTCTGCCCACAGCACACGGACAGACAGCTCACCACCACCTTCTCAAGGGGCAACTCGAGACAGGCGATAAATGCTGGCCCAACCAGCAATACCCACATCCTGTGAACGAATAAAGAAGGCAGAGAGAGAGGTGAGAGATTGTTATTTGGCAGTGAGGGGGGAGTACCTGTGGTAACGTTGATCAGGAATTCTAACATTAACTACGTCGCACTGAGTTTGGGGTTGAAAGTGTGGGAGAAAGCAGCAGTATGATGTGCAGTTTCAGTGTCTGGCCTAGCATCTGACAGAGGAACTCCGCAATGAGCTGTCCCAGTCTGGCAGCTCTCAGGGCCGTGTGAGTCTCAGCACACTCTGTATCCAGTGTGAATGGAGTGTCAGCATTGATGACGGGTCGACAGTTACGTCCCACTTGGTCAATGCTGGAACAATATACAATGCTGATGTCACAGAATCTCCAAGGACCTGACCCTGATCCAATCTCTGTGATATTAACAGGTTAGTGTATTTACTCAGCATCTGACAGAGGTGGAAAGATACTCATTCTGTCGCTGAGTGGGCGCAATGATGTCAGGCATGATATGAAGCTCATGACTGAATAACTGGGTCACCTCGATCCCCACCCTTCCATCAATTTCCCTTTTCAGTTCATAGAAATCGTCGCAGCTTACAGCACAAGCAGAGACCAGCCCACCGTCTCCATGCAGGCTGACAAGGAGGTTATGGCCGTTCACATTACTGTCCAGGCATTTTTAAATGGGTTAAGGTTTATGCCTGTCCCACCCTTTCAGGCAATGACTTTCAGACTCTTAAGAGTTCTGAGGAAGGGTCACTGGATCCGAAACATTATATAGAACATAGAACATAGATAATTCCAGCACAGTACAGTCCCTTCAGCCCTCAATGTTGCGTTAACCTGGGAAATTAATCTGATGCCCATCTAACCTACACCGTTCCATTATTATCCATATGTATGTCAATCCCATATGTATGTCAATCCTATTTAAATGCCCTTAATGTCGGCGACTCTACTACTATTGTAGGCAGGCTGTTCCACGCCCTTCTACTCTCTGAGTAAAGAAACTACCCCTGATATCTGTCCCAAATCTATCACCCCTCAATTTAAATCTACGACCCCTCATGTTAGCCATCACCATCCAAGGAAAAAGGCTCTCACTGTCCACCCTATCTAACCCTCTGATTATCTCATACGTCTCAATTAAGTCATCTCTCAAGCTTCTTCTCTTTAACAAAACCAGCCTCAGTTCCCTCAGCCTTTCCTCATAAGACCTTCCCTCC
>NW_025201087.1:6409-6988 GCF_004010195.1 Chiloscyllium plagiosum | reverse complement strand
GAGGGGCGATAGATACCACTGGCTGTGTAAAGAGCCTACCTCTGACATCCCCTCAAATCTTCCTCTAATCACCTTAAAATATATGCCCTTTCGTGATAGCCATTTCCAGCTGAGGAAAAAGGTTTCTGGGTATCCACACTCTCTGTACCTCGTCATTATGGACATGTCTATCAAGTCACCTCGCATCTATCTTCACTCAGAGAATAGTAAGGACATGGAACGCCCTGCCTGCAACAGTAGTAGACTTGCCAACGTTAAGGTCATTGGATAAACACATGGATGATAATGGAATAGTGCAGGTTCAATGGGCTTCAGATTGGATTCACAGCTCAGCACAACATCGAGGGCTGAAGGGCCTGTACTGCGCTGTCATGTTCTATGTTCCAGGTCTGGGCTGACAAATGACAATTAGCATGCGTGCCACACAAATACAAAACAATTATCACCTCCAAGAAGAGATCACATCGATAACGCCGTGTGACATTCAAGGCTTTGCTGTTGCTGAATCCCCCACAATCAACAAGCTGGGAGTTCCCATTGAGCTGAAAATGAAATGGATTTACAATGTAAGTACTGTGG
>NW_025201087.1:0-2261 GCF_004010195.1 Chiloscyllium plagiosum | reverse complement strand
GTATATGGCGTACTGGCTTTTATTGGTAGTGGAATTGAGTTCCGGAGTCCTGGGGTCATGTTGCAGTTGTATAAGACTCTGGTGCGGCCGCATCTGGAATATTGTGTGCAGTTTTGGTCGCCATACTAGGAAGGATGTGGAGGCACTGGAACGGGTGCAGAGGAGGTTTACCAGGATGTTGCCTGGTATGGAAGGAAGATCGTATGAGGAAAGACTGAGGCACTTGGGGCTGTTTTCATTAGAGAAAAGAAGGTTTAGGGGTGACTTGATTGAGGTGTACAAGATGATTAGGGGGTTAGATAGGGTTGACAGTGTGAACCTTTTCCCGCGTATGGAGTCGGGTATTACAAGGGGGCATAGCTTTAAGTTAAGGGGTGGTAGGTATAGGACTGAAGTTAGGGGTAGGTTCTTCACTCAGCGAGTCGTGAGTTCATGGAATGCCCTGCCAGTAGCAGTGGTGGACTCTCCCTCTTTATGGGCATTTAAGCGGGCATTGGATAGGTATATGGAGGATAGTGGGTTAGTATAGGTTAGGTGGGCTTGGATCGGCGCAACATCGAGGGCCAAAGGGCCTGTACTGCGCTGTATTCTTCTGTGTTCTGTGTTCTGTGTTCTGTACTCCCACTGCTGGCAGTGCATTCCACACACCACCACTGCCTGTGTAAAGAACCTACCTCTGACATCCCCTCAAATCTTCCTCCAATCACCTTAAAATGTATGCCCTCTCGTGATAGCCATTTCCAGCTTTGGAAAAAAGTCTCCGGCTATACACACTCTCTGTACCTCATCATCATGGACACGTCTATCAAGTCACCTCGCATCTATCTTCGCTCAAATGAGAAAACCCTGATTTTCCTCAACCTATCTTCATATGACATGCGCCCCAGTCCAGGCAGCATCTGGGTAAATCTCCTTTGCCCCAGCTCTGAAGTTTCCACATCCTTCCTATAATGAGGCGACCAGAACTGAACACAAAATTTCAACCGTGGTTTAACTAGGACTCTATAGAGCTGCTGCATAACCTCATGGCCCTGAAACTCAATTGCCCTGCTCATGAAAGCCAACACACCCTACACCTTCTTAACAGCCCTATCAACTTGGGTGGCAACTTTGAAGGAACTATGGACAAGATCCCTCAACTTTGAAGGAACTATGGACAATGTTCCTCCACACTGCCAAGAATCTTGCCTTGAACCCTGTATTCTGCATTTAAATTCAACCTTCCAAAAATTAATCATTCCACACTTTTCCAGATTGAACTACATCTGACACTTATTAGCCCAGTTCTGCATCCTGTCAATGTCCTGGTGCAACCTACAGCAGTCCTCCACACTATTTACCACTCCACCAACATTCATGCAATCGGCAATCTTAGTATCCCACCCTTCCCTTTCCTCATCCAGGTCATTTATAAAAATCACAAAAAGCAGAGATCCCAGAACCGATCCCCGAGGAACACCACTGGTCACTGAGCTGAATACTTTACATCTACTACCACCTTCTGTCTGCTATGGGTCAGTCAATTCTGTATTCAGACAGCCATGTTTCCCTGCATCCCATACCTGCTTACTTTCTGAATGAGCCTACCATGGGGTACCTTATCAAATGCCTTGCAAAAATCTAATTACACCACATTCATTGCTCTTACTTCAGCAATGTGTTTTGTCACATCCTCAAAGAATTCAATAAAGTTCGTGAGGCATAACCTGCCCCTCACAAAGCCATGCTGACTATCTCTAATCATCTTGACCAAATCTTCCACAACCCTTGTCACCCAAGGTTCTTTCGCCCTACCATCCCTGCTTTGCCTCAGTGGGACAAACCTACCCAGCACTATCAGCAAGTGCTCCCTAAAAAATCTCCACATTTCTGTCATCCATTTCCCTGAGAAAATCTGTTCCCAATTTTGATGCCCCAGTTCATGTCTAATAGCATTGTAATTCCCCCCGCCCCACCAACAATTAAATGCTCTCTTATACCATCTGCTCCCATCCCTCTCCATGAGTATCGTCAAGCTGTGGGAGTTGTGATCACTATCACCTAAATGCTCTCCCGCCGAGAGATCTGACACCTGGCGTGGTTCGTTGCCAAGCACCAAATCCAATATAGGATGTTGGTGTCACTCTCCATCGCAAACCAGCCGTCCAGTCCACACCATTGCAGGTGGTAAGTTAGCACAGGTGGCTGGATGGCTGGTATGAGATGTAGAGAGACGAAGTAGTACTTTAGTTAAACTCACCATCAGTTGTCTCTCTACCTCT
>NW_025201086.1:5498-6987 GCF_004010195.1 Chiloscyllium plagiosum | reverse complement strand
CAGTTCTGCAGTTTTTCACAATGCTACCTTTCCATTGGACAGTCGAATAGAGGAGAAAGTGAGGTCTGCAGATGCTGGAGATCAGAGATGGAAATGTGTTGCTGGAAAAGCGCAGCAGGTCAGGCAGCATCTAGGGAACAGGAGAATCGACGTTTCGGGCATTAGCCCTTCTTCAGGAATAGACTAAACTATTGCGCCACAGCGAGCAATGGCAAGCCCCGCTAATAGTAATCCTTTAAAGGGGGTGTAAGCAACTCAACGTTATTGAAGTACAGAGTATGGCAGCAGAGTCTTCGGTATATCTCGTCCATGCTGACCACATCGCCAAAATTAAACAAGCGCCATTTCCCAGCATTTTGCTTCCAGCTTGTTTCTATAGTGCAGTGGTTGTCACATGCGCCTCACCCACGAAAGGTCCCCAGTTCGAAACTGGGCAGAAACAGCCCTGGCGAAACGTTGTTAAGTGTTTCTCCAACCTGCTTCTGAACATACATCATTCTGTTTAAGAGTGTAGTTCCCGCGTTCTAATCCTTCCACAAAAAAGAGTAACACATTTGCATTCCTTGTGCAGATGGCCCATTTCAAAGCCAAGGACAAAGCTGATGTCACAGTGCACCACGGATTCCTAATGTAGCCCCTCTGTCAAATGTACCCCCAAGTACTCTCTGAAAGGCCTCATTTGGAAGTTGTCTGCCGTTATTCAACGTGCGAGAATTAGCACCAGAAGTCCTGAATCATGTTTTTGCACTTTAGCGGCTCATTCCGTCAGCAACAGCAATGAATGAAATTACACTCAGAGGAACTTCTGGACTTGTGCTGTCATAGCGTCACTAATATTCAGGTGTGCCCCCAGATCTAAGCCATGTTCCAAGTGGGAATTCGGAAATAACAGCCAAGCTACCGAATACCATTGCATCCATTTGGTTTTCTTTAAATCATAGATGAGCAGGAAAATGTAAACGGGAAGGGGGAAGGGAGGGGGGAAGCGGGATAACAAAGTGAGGTAGTTGCAGCTCTGGTGAAACTCTTTCTTTGTGATTCACTCAGCAACCAGAGACCTGAAGGTGACTCAGGCGTGAGAGCTCTTCACATCGAGAACAAAAAGCACTCAAGTGCAGTTAGCACCTCTTTGACATCTTGTGGGTTGGGGGAGGTGGGGTAATCCCCTTTTGACTTCGGTAAATATGTTCAGAAACTGCCTTTTGCATTGACGTGAACAGAAACTGCATCTCTAATATGCATAAATGTTGTAAAATTTACTGAGTCGCTTCCCATCGATTCCCACACAGGTTTCCAACACAGTTGGCAGCCATGTCGTTCATGTCCAGGTGGAGACATCTCTGCAGCAAGTTGCATGGTTAATGTAACAGACACGAAAAGTGCCAACTCGTACTGGCACCGAGGTATGAGCATGCTGACATTGTGATCTGTCTTCTCGGATTGTACTGCTACCGTGGCTTTTCAGGTAGAGAACATTCTTTGTGACGCT
>NW_025201086.1:2876-5411 GCF_004010195.1 Chiloscyllium plagiosum | reverse complement strand
CATGGTTATTTTATCAAATCATGACGGAATAGACATTCTCACACTCGCATATACATTTGTAGCTGAAAAGAGTCTCAGAAGATAGATTCAATTTTCCATTGATTTTTGTGTGGATTGATGGGCTACCTTTATCTGTTGCGAAATGATCTTGTAGTCGGGCATATCCCAGCTGCGATGTGAGCAGGACAGGGATTACGGAATGCCTTCCCTGTGAGTTTACTTCTATTGTTTTGAAAATGTATGAAAATAGATGGCACGCTTTCGGGTGTTACCGTGGCCGAGCGGTCGAAGGCGCTGGAACCAAGTTCCAGTCTCTAAGGGGGCGTCGCTTCAAATCCCACCACTGCCATTTCTGTGGGCCAACAACAAAGCTGCAGCGTGTTTAAGTGCCGTGTTCAAAGTAAACAAAAAAAAACAGAACTGGTGCGTTTGCTACTTGAAGAATTAACTGCGGTGTGGGAGAGTGCAGACTTTCTCAAAGAAATCAGTGTCCATATTGTCATGATCGTGCTCGCCGCCCACACGATAAATCGTAGGCTCAAGCATCTCTGCTGCTGCTGTTTTGTTCCAGACAAGTTGAATTTTCAATGGAACCGAAGAGAGACCGTTATTTCATCGCTGTTGTGAAACAAAGTTCTATCGTGACTCTACTAGCTATTATTTTCTGTTTTGGCGAATGTGAAAATGATTCCAATGAATTTCTATGTCATATGTTCTTAACTTTCTACCATTTCTTTCATTTCTGTCCTGGAGACGGCAGAAGGGAAAGGTAATCTAATCGAGAATGTGGTTGGTGAAATTCACTTTTCATGGCCCATTCTTTTTGTATTATTTCTTTCTCTCTTTTCAGCACTTTCTGGAAAGTGGCGGTGCACTAAGGCTCCAGGATGTTTGCAAGAGCAGACTGGAATTCCCCTGCTGTTAGTTGTGAGATTATTATATGGCTCAGGCGCCTGGTTGTGCCCGCCAGAAACTACCCTCGTCTTTCCTGACCCTCTCCGCTCCTGCAAAACAACGACCCCTTCATCCTCCACCCATTCTCTGGTGGGTGCTGTTGCCAAGCCGTTTTGTCTGTCAATTTCACTGTCCAGCTTCCACCCCCTGGTTCCAGCATCAACATATCCTCCACTCATGAACTCACATCTGGAGCTCAACTCCCCACTAACTATGGCAGATACTTTGTCAGACCACAGGGTGTTGCAGCAGACATGCAACTCAGCGCAGACCAGGCTGCACTGGCCTGCAAAGACCCTTTATAATTAAGAATATACAGCACCCCAAAGATCTCACAACCATGATAGGGCGTGTCACACAACCAACAATACATTTCATACCGTTTGGGCAAGACACAAACCCCTTCGTAGAGCTTGCACTGATTGAGAATGGTGAGTTGTGTGTGCGCTGTGATCCCGCATTCCTACAAGCTACTTTTACAAAACAAGGCACAGACGCTGCCTCTTCCTCCGAGAGCCAACTCTTATTAGGTGATCTCACATAATCACTGTGGGCACATCAATAGAACTATGCAGGCCAGCTATTGGCCTCCCAAATACATACAGTTACTCTCAGACAGGGAACAATCCTGCCATCAATACAACAATACCCGATTCACCGGCAGCAGTATTGGGAATCAAACTAGTTATGGAATCAACTTTTCAACAAGGAATCCTCCTACCCACAACCAGTCCATGCAACACTCCCTTCTTACCTATCCCAAAGCTTGGAAGATCACGAAAATGGTGTTTTGTGCAAGATCTTAGGGCTGTCAATGCCATTGTTGTTCCCAGTAGTCCCGGACACAAATGCTATCCTGACCAGTATCCCCGCCTCCTCCAGCTGGTATTCTTGTAATCCACCTTTACTCAGCCTCATTCTCCTTTAAGTTGCCCCCTGAACCTTTATGTTTTTATATATCGCGGCTGCCAAAATACATAGACCGGTTTTTCCTAACGGTATTCGGAGAGTCCCACAGTTTTTGCTGCTGCGTTATTCCTCACCCTGTCCACCCTTCACCTACCATGCCACAGCATCTTCCTCCAATATGCGGGTGGCTTGCTATTGGCTTCCACCTCCGCTACTGCATGCAAGTAGTTTACGGTGGCCTTGCTCTGCAGTCTGGCACAGGATGGGCATAGCGTGTTTATCAAGAAAATGCAGTTGTCTCCGCAAAATGTCTAATATCTGGAGTGCGATCTTTCCTATGGCCTCAGAGCACTGTCCACGGAGCAATTGGCTGTCATCGCCCAGATTCCCCTACCTGTCACAAACAGGCAGCAGCAAGTGTTTCTGGGGCTGGTAAACTCCGACAGGCCCTGGATTCCTGTCCATTGTGCTATTGATGCACCTCTGTGGGAGGCAGCTTCCCCTAAACATCCAACCAGAGTGAAGTGGACAACCCAAATGCAACGGGCATTCACTGAACTGAAGCAACAACTAATCTTCACTCCTGCTCTGGGAGTCCCAGATTACTCACAGGGCTTCTATCTTTATGCAACCAAGTCAGAAGGTTTCGCGTCTGGCATTTTAACACAGCTT
>NW_025201086.1:1490-2764 GCF_004010195.1 Chiloscyllium plagiosum | reverse complement strand
TGTCACTCTCCCTGCTGCTTAATTCAGCAGCAATCCAACATTTTACTACAACTCAGAGAACTGGTCATGAGGTCGCTTTATGATCTAGGCAAACCTTTCCCTACACCGCGCTCTAGCTTTGAACCCCGCCACCCTCATACCGCACACCTGATTCTGCAGACAACCACAACTTCTTGGACCTGGTTCAGCATTCCTGACAAAGGGATCCTGCCAGAAACGTTAATTTTCCTGCTTCTCGGATGCTGAGTTAACTGCTGTGTTTTTCAGCACCTTTCTCATCTTGACTCTAATCTCCAGCATCTGCAGTCCTCACTTTCGCCTGGTTCAGCAGGTGTCCTGACCGGCCTGAGAAAACCCGGACCAGATTCGTTTCACCAGCGGCTCTTTCCGGCCATCAGACAAATACACAATAGCAGGCCAAGCCATCTGCACCCCCATCACCACTCTCGAATCAGCTGCATTACCAGATGGGGTGTCCACACAGGCGGCAGAGTTCTTTGCTCTCACCAGAGCCTGCCTCCTGGCACAGGGCAGGACAGCCAATATCTACACACACTCCAGATGTGACTTTGGAGTCGTTCAAGACTTTGGCACAATATGGAAACAGAGGATGTTTATCAGCTTTGCAGGGAGACCACGCCAACATGCTGCACCCGTTGCCAACATCCAACAAGCAGGCCTGCTACCCGCCGCTGTCGCATTATAAAATGTGACGCCAATAACTCTGCCACCGATCCCGCCAACCAAGCAAATGCATCAGCTGATGCAGCCACCCTGGAATCGGCACTACTCCTTGCCACTTATGTCCTGCAGACCCCCAGGGTGGTGAAATTTCCAGAGTCCTCTGACTCTCTCGATGCAGTCCCAACAGCACAGCAAACCGCCACGCCAGAAGAGAGGGCCGCATGGGCCCGCATTAGTGCCATACAATCACTGTTCTTACAGGTTCTTACAGGTTCTTACCCACCCCTTCATCATTTAACTGAAAGCCCACCTGCACTTACTGGCCCTGGTGGTACACGTAATCGAACACACAGGCAAGATGCTGTCAGCCATTCCTGGTATGCAGCGGGAGTCGCTACAGCTGCCTTAGCTCTGCTGTCAAGGTGCCTCATCTGTCTACTGTAAAATGCAGGGAAGCCGATGGCCAAACATGACTACATTCCAGTTCCTGAGGGTCCATTCACCCACCTTCTAATTGACCTTGCCCTCACGCCTCAGAAGGAGGAATAAAAATTTGACCTAAATATTGTCGACATGTTTTCAAAATGGGT
>NW_025201086.1:0-913 GCF_004010195.1 Chiloscyllium plagiosum | reverse complement strand
CAGTCCCTGCCGAAAGATTCTCTCTCCCCGAGATGGAAAGGACCACTCTTGGTCTGTCTCACGACGGTGCCAGCTGTCACGCTCCAAGGGAGACCAGAATGCGACTGGGTGAAAGAGGGTTCCGCCTCCACAGAAGGACAACCAAGCAGAACAGGATGCAGCTGCAGACACCACAGGGGGATCCAGCTGCTCGCTGCAGCCATCGGGATCATCACTCTTGGTCTGACCTGCACATCACCACTGATTACTAACAGGGCACAAAGAACAGAGCACTTAATCCACCGTGAGCCGTGGGTGAGCATTTTCCTTGACATGACCCACATTTGTGCCCAAAGGTAAACCAGACCAGCTGCTGAGTCTGTGCCCGTATCCCTGGACATTACCACAGCGGCAGTCCCCGGGGCGCAGTCCATTTTAAGAGGAATGTGAAACATTGGTCCGAAACCCTAAAATTGCTCCTTTGTCTCACAGAGCAACGTGAGATATAACTTCACTCCGAGCTGGGGATTTGTCCACGTTTAAGACTCTCAAAACCTCCAATATTGTCTCAGTCTCGAGATGAAACTGATCAAGAACCTCTCAGTGCGTTTTCATGCATTCTATACAGATGTCTTCCCACAACAGGACTGTTCGCCAGCTGAATGTGTAAAGGGATTCATCCAGTAATCCTATTTATAACTATACACAACTGTACTGTCACACTGGAGGGAACACATTCACGCATTTTAACTGGAAAACGCTGTTTTCAGCCTTTGCGCCTATAAACTGTTTCGCTTTGGTACCCAATGGCACATTGTTACAGTGAGAAAGCGTTTTCTATCTGAAAAAAAACTGTCACTTGATTACACCTCCTGCGTGGACTCCAATCCGTTCACATCTCACACGAGGGTTTCTTTTCTCTCTGCTGTTCATC
>NW_025201085.1:4331-6987 GCF_004010195.1 Chiloscyllium plagiosum | reverse complement strand
GGTTTCCCTTGGTTGGACTGTGACCTTGGCTGGGCTCTTACCGCTTTACTCCGATGCCCTGCAGCAGCCATGGATGTCTGCAGCAATTCGCGATACCTGTCGGCTATGGGAGCGGCGCCCGCCCTCAGCACTGCCAGGCGATGGAGACAAAGATGAGAAATGGGCTGCACCACATCACTGCATAAAGAGAGGCACCTCGCGCAGGAAGGAAGGAAGTGGGAGTTGCAGCTTGACAGCGTTTGTCATTGGCGGCGTTTCAGCACTAGCTCAGCGGACAGTTCCACGCCGACTCGCTCCTGGCTGCTGCAGCTCCTTTTAAACGCTAAACATCACACAACACCCAGGTTATAGTCCAACAGGTTTATTTAGAATCACAAGCTGTCGGAGCGTTGCGTCTTCATCAGTTGGTTGTTGATGTGGAGGTGCCGGTGTTGGACTTGGGTGGACAATGTTAAAAATCACAAAGCACCATGTTTTAGTCCAACAGGTTTATTTTGAACCTAGTACTGTAACATGGTGTTGTGTGATTTTTAACTTTGTCCTAGTTTTGAGCTCACGTTGGGGGGCGGCTGCAGGGACTCTCAATGTGGTTACCTTATCGCAATTTGGCAGTTGCTTCGGTATTGGGATATTGGGACAGGTCCATTACGATGAATGCAGCCAATTCAGTCAAGTCTTAGAGTCATATACTGCACGGAAACAGACCCTACGGTCCAATTCGCCCATACCCACCGGATATCCGAACTTAATGTAGTCCCATTTGCCAACACTTGCCCAATATCCCTCTAAACCATTCCTATTCATATACACATCCAGATGCCTTTTAAAAGTTGTAATTGTACCAGCCACCGACACTTCCTGTAGGAGAAAGTGAGGGCCCCAAAGGATCATTCCACATTCAACAGAAATTTATCTGTACCTTTACCAATGTCGAAAATCACACGACACCAGATTATAGTCCAACAGGTTTAATTGGAAGCACACTAGCTTTCGGAGCGACACTCCTTCATCAGGTGATTGAGCATGTCTACCAATGTCATAGACTATACCTTTGCACCAGATGTGGTCTCCTCTACATCAGGGAGACAGGATGCCTTCTTGTGGATCGTTTCAGAGAACATCTCAGGGACACCTGCACCAACCAACCACACTATCCTGTTGCTGAACACTTCAACTCCCCTGCCACTCCGTCAAGGACATGCAGGTCCTGGGTCTCCTCCACTGCCAAACTGTTACCACCCAATGCCTGGAGGAAGAATGCCTCATATTTTGCCTTGGGACTCTGGAACCACACGGGTTAAATGTGGATTTCAACAGCTACCTCATTTCCTCTTCCCTCACATTATCTCAGTCCCAAGCCTCCAATTTAGCACCACCCTCCTGATCTGTCCATCATCTCTCCACTCCACACCCCCAACCTATCACTTTCTCCCTCACCTTCATCTACCTATTGCATTCTCAGCTACTTGCACCCCAACCCCACCCCCTCCCATTTATCACTCTGCCCCTGGCCCACAAGCCTTATTCCTGATGAAGGGCTTATGCCCAGAACATTGATTTCCCTGCTCCTCAGATGCTGCCTGACCTACTGTGCTTTTCCAGCACCACACTCTCGACTCTACACTTCTTCTGGCAGCTCATTCCATGCACGTATCAGCCTCTGTGTAAAAAAGATGAACCTTTTGCCCCTTTTAAATTTTCCCCCTCTTGCCCTAAACTTATGCCCTCTAATTCTGTTCTCCCTCCCCTCCCCCACCTTTATGATTTTATAAACCTCTATAAGGTCACCCCTCAGTCTTCCACGCTCCAGGGAAAGCAGCTCAAGCCTATTCAGCCTCTCCCTATAACTCAAATCCTCCAACCCTGGCAACATCCTCTTAAATCCTTTCTGAACCTTTCAAGTTTCACAGTATCCTTCCGATAGGAAGGAGACCAGAATTGCACACAATATTCCAAAAATGGCCTAATTAATGTCCTGTATAGCGGCAACATGATCTCCCAACTCCTGTACGCAATACTCTGACCAATAAAGGAAAGCATACCAACCATCTTCTTCACTATCCTATCTACCTGAGGCTCTACTTTCAAGGAACTATGAACCTGCACTCCAAGGTCTTTTTGTTCACCAACACTCCGCAGGACCTTACCATTAAGTGCGTAAGTCCTATCCTGATTTGTTCTTCCAAAATGCAGCACCTCACATTTATTTAAATTAAACTTCATCCGCCACTCCTCCCCATCTGATCAAGATCCTGTTGTACTCTGAGGTAACCATCTTCGCTGTCCAACAAACCTCCAGTTTTGGCTTTGTCTGCAAACTTCCTAACTATACCTCCTATGTTCACATCCAAATAATTTTGAGTTGTTTCATTGTCCTGTCCCTTCATGACTTGAGCTTATTTGTTGACATTTCAATCCTGCAACACCATTGAGAGATTCTGGATTATTGATATCATGATATGTGGATGGTTCTTTGAGTAGATAGTCCATGCTATATCTCCGCTTCCAATCACCGTGTTCATATTACGGGTCTCTTTCTCAGTGCCTGGATAAATAGAGATTGATCAATTGTTTTGGTGTTTCTGAGGGAGGCATCATGAGACGGAGTGGGGAGTGGGTTGCGGGGCCAGATGATCTTCACTAACCACTGCAAAAT
>NW_025201085.1:0-4045 GCF_004010195.1 Chiloscyllium plagiosum | reverse complement strand
AAAGTAGCACAGGCTGCGTCATTGAAATGAATCAAGGCAGAATTCGATAGGCTGTGACGAGACAGCAAAATCTCGTCAGCAAATTGGACCACAATCAGTTCAGCCTGAATTTAAATATATGGATATCAGGGGAGATAGGCAAAATAGTTGACTCCAGCTCCTACGCAGAAGGTGGTATGTGTATGGAATGAGCTGCCAGAGGATGTGGTGGAGGCTGGTACAATTGCAACATTTAAGAGGCATTTGGATGGGTATATGAATCGGAAGGGTTTGGAGGGATATGGGCCGGGTGCTGGCAGGTAGGACTAGATTGGGTTGGGATATCTGGTCGGCATGGACGGGTTGGACCGAAGGGTCTGTTTCCACGCTGTACATCTCTATGGCTCTATTTGTTGCTGGATCAGATTGTGTGGGTTTATGAATGCAGAGACTGGGTGAGGCACAGAAAATGATTATTTCCTGGGGAAAGACACGCTCATTTCCAAATAATTGAGTGGCAGCTTTATGTGTGCTTTAACAATCCCGTTCTGATATGTATTTATCTTAAAACTAGCACCAAATCCAGTGGACTCTGGATTTAATTTAGCTTTTACACTAATTTGGTGGTTAGTAGAGATTTGCAACCTACAACCCTTCACAATTTTAATGTTATCGACCTCCCTGATCGCTTCAACCAATATGAAATACCTGAATCTCTGCGCGAGAGCAAGAAAACTGCAGTCAGCACCAGACCGACTATTACATAAAGCATTGTCCGGAGAAATACTTGCTTTTATTTACATGAACAGGTTAAGCAAATTCTACGGATAACGGTTTCTCAGATAATTCAAATTGAAGGGAAAAAATTATTCAGATTTTATCACAATTAAAAAGAGTGACACTTTCTATCTGTCTCTGTCTCTTCGAGTGCGATTCCATCTTTGTCCGTCTCCCTGTCTGTCCCGGTCTCTGTCTGTCTCGACGGTCTGTCCAATTTCGTTTATCTTTTGGATTTTCGTTTTGGAATTTCAAAAATCGGAACCTACAATTTGTGAGCTCTGCTCTAAGCTTCATTTAAGTCTTCAGCGGAAACCCTAACAAATGGCAAGCTTTCTGCCAACACCGATGCTGCTGAACTATTTGTAGTTATGTCCTCATCTTAGTTCAGTTTGAATTTTAGAAGATTCCTGCGCTGAGTGGGAACGGCTGGACGGAAATACAATTCGCCGAGATTATCTTCATTTACAGATGGCACGGTCTAACCCGGCACCAGAAATAAACTGGAATAAACATATCAGGCAATGATCTGTTGCTTTTGCCAGACGTCAGGAAGAGTTGCAGCTTGTTCACAAAAGACCGAAGGACCGAAATAATGTTAGTTTGAACCATTGTTCTTGTAGTAAATTGGGAGAGTGAAAGGAGATTTCCTGGATTATTATGCAGATATTTCTGTTAATCAATGTGAAGGAACTTGAGGAGAAATAGATTGTGGGAGCGGCTTGGCTAGCGAGTGCTGATGAATATATTAAGGCTGCAGTAATTGTTCCAGACATGTCGCTGTGTTTTGACAAGATAAGTAGGAGCCTATGAGCCTGAATGGATTCTGTCCTGTTTATGGATAGTAGCGCCAGGAAGCTCTACAATACCATTTATCGTAACTCAAGGCAAGGCAGAAACTCGTGTCACTGTTAGTGTGATGTGCCAGTGGCCCGGGAGATTAATGAGCTGTTGGTCTGTGAGAGGGGCCTGTGACTAATCTGGAACCGTCTCAAAGGGAAAGAAATCGTCGAAATTAATCGCTGATTCATTAAATGAACATTATTTTAGAATGGCAGACATTGAGGCGCCTCGGAGTAGTTAAAGCTGGAATTGTTCTCAACCTTGACATTGAGACGGTGCGGAACAGGTCAGGAACATAACATTGACCTCTTGTATTAAAGAGTGGAGCAAGAGAGTGGCACCTTCAAATTGGTGATATAGGCACGATGAGCCGAATGGATCAGTTTCGTCACCATTGAACTTCTTGATCTACATTAATGATTTAGATCGTTCTGTACTGCAGACGATTTCAAAACTTACTGAGGACGTAATTTGGAAGCATTGTGAACTTGAGGGTCGCAGAGAAGTTCGAAAAACATAGAAAGGTTGATGAAACTGACTGACATGTTGCACAGCGAATCCAATTCAATGAAATGTGAAGTGATTCGTTTTGGTGGAATAAACCCGGAGAGACTGTGTAAAATAAAGGGTGTAATTCGAAGGGATTGCAGGAGCAGGCGCACCTGAAAGCCTGGGTGCACAAATTATTGAAGGAAGTTGGATTGCAGCACAAAGAGAAAGGGTACAAAACTCACGGTCGTGGCATAGAGAAGGAGGGTGTAAGATGCAGAATTATAGCACTTTGGGAGAGGGTAATAGAGTCAGAGTTTCAGCACAGTGAGGGAGGGTATCAGACCAGCAAGGGAGTGTACAAAGGTTACAACATAGTGAAGGTGTCGTGTACTCTAGGTTGTGCAGCATATAGGGATTCTCAGGGATATAGCACAGTGAGATGGGGGAAAGGGTGCAAGACCCAGGGTAACAGCATCACAAGGGAAGATAATAGACCCAGCATTACAGTATAATGATAAAGGGTACAAGGTCCAGGGTTACACTACAGTTAGGGAGGGTAATAGGATTACAGAACATTGAAGGGACATGGGACTGGTGGTCTGTAGGACCCAAGGTTATAACACAGTCAGAGAGAGCATAAGACATATGTTACATTACAACATAGAAAGGTATAAGACACAGAGTTACAGAACAGTGAGAGAGGATAATAGATCCAGTGCAATGAGGAAGATTATAAGACCCAGAGTTATGGCACAGTGAGGGTGGAAGGCTGGTGTATAGATTCCATGTGCTATAGCAGTGTGAGGGTAAGTATAGGATCCAAGGTTATAGCACAGTAAAGGAGGCTATAAGAACCAAGGTTAAAGCACAGTGAGGTGGGAGGGTATAGGACATGGAATGACAAAATGGTGAAGGAGGTAACTGACATGTCAGTTAATGAATTTCAACACTGATAGGTGTGAGGTATAACCTTTAGTAGGATGATCCCTGTGCAGTAGGCAATGGAATTCCATCTTGCCAACTACAACCAATTAAGTGACGATGCTGGACCTTTTGAGTCTATAATGAATAATGGCCTGATGCCAAGAATAACACTTGACAGTTCAGCAGCACCCTTGCTATGATAACTATTTGTTCCAGTGCACCAAGTGCATGAGGATACATTGACGGGCAGTTGCTGTGATGATGGTCAATTGAGCTGTGGATAGTTGGCATGTAATTACAAAGCCTGCTTCCAGACTCCCAGTTTAACTGGACCAACTCCCCTTATGGCATCTCTTCCAAACCGCCCGCACCCCCTTAACTGGACAACTATTCATTCAGGTTCTGGGCAGATGTTTCATTTCATATTCTTTTCTGTTGCTAGAAAAATATCTCTGGTAGTAGAAAGATGCAAGTTATCACCAAGTACATTCTGATGCCCCTTTCCAATAACATCATCTTCAGTTAAATAAAATCACAATAGTGCAGGTACTGGAGATCTGAAATAAAAATGAAAAGTGCTGGAGAAATGAAATAGGTCTGGCAGCATCTGTAGAAAGAGAAAACAGTGAATATTTTGAGTTTAATGTCCCCCCCACCCCTTGGAACTCTGAGTGTTTGCTTTACTCTCTCGTACCTTAGTGGGCAGTTGAGCAATTCTTAGTGATTCATGTCTGTGTCTGTCTTGCTTCCTGTGGTCTAATATTCAATTAAATTTCTTATTTTGCAAGTAATATGTGACTCTTTATTTTCTATCTATTTTGAAATTTACCACATGTCCATCCGATAAGTTTATACATATCTTCTTGAAATGTGTTCCTGTTTGCCTCAAAATGAACTCTAACTCCGACCCAATTTGGAAACAACCGCAAATTTCTAAATTGTGCTTTGATTCCAAAATCATCAAAATAAATTGATAATGCCAATGCTTTTTTTTCTAAACGACCTTTATTCATAGATTCTGTGACTCTGA
>NW_025201084.1:0-6987 GCF_004010195.1 Chiloscyllium plagiosum | reverse complement strand
GGGGAGAGATACAAAGATAGAGACGAAGAGAGACCAAGTGGTTGTGAAAGATTCAAAGATAGTGAGAGAGTGAACGACAATAGAGACAGCGAATGGAAGAGGGAGAGAGAGGTTGAGACACAATGAGACAGCAAGAGGGTGAGTGAGACAGATAGAAAGCATGTAAACAACAGCGAGAGTGTGAGACACAGCAAAACAGAATGCTATGCAACACTCCAATCACGCTACTTTCAAGGAACCAGGTAATTGCAACCATTGGCCCCTCTGACCGTGGGCTCTACCATTAATTGCGTATGTACTACCCTGGATTGTCTTCTGTAAAACGTTGATGTTTTCTTAGAATGACAATCACCATCATTCATTGCCGATCATTCATTGCCCATTTGCCACTTCTGGATAAAAATTCCAGTTCACAGAAGGTTAACATGATCATACAGCCAGAAATCAGGGGGATAATTCTTGTGTTGTCGTTATTTGAAGTCAGGAAGTGAGAAAGTCTTACTGTGACCATACAGGGAGTTTGGGGGCGAAAATATCTACCATAGGAAATAAACGATTTGCAAATTCAGAAAATGAAATTAGCAATTTTACATGCTGTGGCAGTCAACAGGATGTAAAATACTGTGTGTGTGCAGTTCTTATCAGAAATTGGAGGAGGATAGGTGGGAAAAGGCATCACATAATTGCAACGCTGCACTGATATTTTAAAACAGAGCTAGGGTCAATTGCGCCCCCTGACTTTTCACTCCCCCCACCCCCGCCTGACGGTGGCACCCAGTTTCCCATTCCCCTAACATTCGTTCTCGTGACTTTGCACCTCGACCACCAAACTATTTCCACAAGCAATATGTAGGTTGGGGAACGTGCAGAGTCGATGTAGAGGATGTTATGTAGGTTTGCAGATGATACTAATATTGACCGAGTAGTTTTGCCAGTGAGGAAAGTAGTCTCTCGTTAGATAGTTAGACAAAGATTGGTCAGATGGACAAGTCAGTGGCCGGTGAAATTTAACTCTGATAAAAGTGAGGTGATGCACTTTAGTAGAAGTCACAAGACAAGCGAGTACTCAGTGAATGCTTGGACACTCAGAAGGCCAGAAGAATAGAAAGATCTTGAGGTGACTGTCAGCGGATCCCTGAACGCAGCATGAGAGGTTAATAGGTTAGTTAAGGAGGCAGGCAGCACACATGTAGTTATCATCGAGGCATAGATTATACGAGCAAGAAGATCCTGCGGAAGGTCTGCCGAACTTTGGTAAGACCAAATTTAGTGCAGTTCTGGTCACCGCACCGAAGGGAGGATGTGATTGCCTTGGAGGGAGAGCAAAGGAGGTGCCCCAGATTGTTGCTACGTGTGTCGCACTTTACCCATGAAGAAGGAGGCTTGATAAGCTCAGGCTGCTCTCTTAAGAACATGGGTCTGGGTATTGTAGGACTACGAGATGCTGGACAGGGTGAAGAGGAAACAGTTGGTCCCGTTAGTCACAGGGCCAATAACAACGAGGCATAATTTTAAGCTGAAAGGCTAGACAGTTAAAGGGCAAATAAGAAAATAGATACCACAGATATCATGGAGGGGGGCTGCACGTTTCTGTGTGGGATGATCGGTGACTTCACAAACTTGAAACGTACTTGGATGAGGACTTGAAATGTCATAACATTAAAGGCTATGGGCCAACTGCCCGTGAATGGGACTGGTGCAGATTTACTGTAATTTTGGCGATGAGCCGAAGGGACTCTTCTGTTCCATGAGATTCTGTCGAAGTAGAATCCTAAAGTTAAGTTTCTGAATTAGTTTCAAGTTTGTTTTGCGTTTGTATGGAGAAAACGTATGTTAGTGTAAGTGTCAGTTGTTGTTGTTGTAATCGCCATGAGCTTCAGGTTCTCTCTTGGAGTGCTCAGACACAGATAAAATTTAACAAATGAGTTGTAAAACTGTATTAATAAGAGCAACCGTGTGCAGTAAAACAGCTCACAAGGATCTCTATAATATGAGGTATTGGAAGTCTGAATAGCGTCAGCAAATTGAAGATCATCACTGAAAACAGTATCAACAAATCGCTTGATATTGGTGGGACTGATAATGAGTGAAATCATGTTGCTGCTTGAAGACAGGTTGGAAATGACATCCAGACGTGACGGCATCAGATTTATCCAGTCTTTGGGGTACTCAACTTCAGACATAAATCTCAATGAGATCACATCATTAAAATAAAGCTGTAGTCGTAATCGGTTTGTTCATAAACAAATTAAAGCTGTCTTCAAAGTTTCCCACTGGAGATGTCACATCATATAACATAAGGCTGTCGAGAAAAGTTACCTCCAATTAAGAGAGAATTCTCCAACTCGGACAGGTTGAAAGCAGCAGGAAGGTAGGGGCTGTTTCGTAAACAGCAAAATGCATCTTCCAAGACAAACGGTGAAAAAACTGTACGACACTGTCCTTGCCAGTGTTGGTATTCCTGGTAAGTATTTTAAAACGCTATGTTACATACATATCTGAATTAAATTATACTTATTTTAACTTTATGACTATTAATAATATTAGTTTCATTTAGCAAGGCAACTTCCAATGCTGGGCGACAAGTGCCCTCACTTATTGAGTTAAAAGAGAGCAGTTTGACAATTATGAGTCTACTCAGTATTGTGTAGCATTGTCTCGTTTATCAATTCTGGGCAGAATGGTTTTTCAGTGACGATGAATGGATTATTTTTTGACTGATCACCGGCTCTGGCTTGTCCCACAAAACGTTTAGAACTATCATTTCTGTCTCTGTGGTAGGTAAACGTCTGCGATGGGTCAGGTAAATTTTGTACCAATCCACCTCTCAATGACATCAGGCTTTTCCCAGGTCTTGGTGTTAAGATTTTTTTTTGGTGGATCTGACTCAGGCAGCTTGCTCCAACTGGGAGCCCAGATACAACATGGGCAAGGAGTGGATTGAGCAGGTCGTTGTGGTGATAAGTGAGAGTCAACAGAAACGTGTTGAGCACAGAGTTGAATGTGTCATGTATGTTGTTGAATTATTTGATTGTCAAAAAGACGTGTGAACTGTGCCAATGGTAACAAAAAGATGCACAGTACTGTGCTGCAGATTCGAATCGGACCAATGCTCAAATGTGGAGTGTTGTGGTTACCAGCTCTCCCACAGACAACAAACAACTTTGTCCAATTGGATGTTTCCCACCTTGCCTTTGGTTGTTATTATCCTTTGATGTTCCCCAAACAATAATGGTCTATGGGAAGGTACTCCCATGTGCATTCATTTGGGATTGGTGCTTCGTCTTTGGTCATCATTTTGGATACGTTAATATTGTTATTAATAATAATAATAGGTTGTTTTCATGATCCTGACATTTCAGTGAGGAAAAGCCTGTTTATATTTTTAGACTGATTTACTATGATGCCGTAGTAATACACATGAGCTGCAGTATGATGGCGTAGTCACATTATCATTAGATTATTAAGGCAGAGACCAAGATAATATTCTGGGGCCCGAGTTCAAAACACCCTACCCCCGCCCCCACCTCCCTCCACCCCACACCCCCACACCCCCATTGGAGAAGGTGGAATTTAAATTCAACATGTATCTGTAATTAAGAGACTCTCGATAAATACATCTTGCTGGTCAAAGAATCCCATTTGGGCACTAAGGTCATTTAGGAAAGGAAGTTGCCAACAATTAGCTGATCTGGCCGACCTGTGACTCTCGCCTAATAGCAATATGATTTAAACTGCTCTCTGAGCAATATATGCTGCCTGACCAGTGAATGATTAAACAAAGAAAACATACTCCATCAACTTTGTGCAATCTCTGTTATAGTACCTGGTCCAGAGGGCGTAGAACGGTGGAGGTTGGTTGGTACAACAGAATGTTTCGTTAATGAAGGGCAAGTAGGTTTTGCTGACTGATGTGTGATTGAGGATATTTGATATTGTTGTATTGCTACGAGGTTCCAAGCATGATAAAGAACATCTAACCAGACTGAGTCAAAGTCTGCTCGGCTGTTGTGACCTCCATATGAACTGATGTTCAGCATTTTGGGAGTTGGTGAGTTGGAAGCTATGTCAGGGTCGTCAGTTGATTCATAGTCCATCAGCAACGCTTTTCAGAAAGGATATGAATCATCTGTCACCTCTGACTTTCATGATGTTCTTTGCCTCATGGTGTGGAGCATAATTGCGCTGATTGTTACACGAGATGTCTGTCCAATCAGTGATTTAGACCACAGAGACAGATTTATATCGATATATAAATTCCAAAAGTTATAATGTGAGTTACTATAGAAACATCAATGCAGTTCATGATCTCACTGGTCAATTATTGTCAATCTGCCCTTTAGAAATGTTGTCACATCTTCCTTGCACCCCAGATGATTGGAAAGCGGAGGTGAGTGGGAATGTATGCTGATCTGTGTTCATTTTGTGGGAAGTTGTTCATGACTGGAACCTGTGCAGGCTGAGGAAGGCCACCAGGAAACTGACCACATACACGACAGTCCAATATTTTCAGCTTCATCTGCTTGGATGACATTTTTCGTGTTCGTCGAATCATGGTATCAAGGCAAGGGTTATTGGAGGTCACATTTAGATGATCAGTAAACCCAAAGTCTTTTGTGGCCATTGAGGGGTGGAAGGTTTGTTGAGGGTGGGTTGAAGAGAGTATTAAAGGAACTTGTTATTACCAACTAGCCATTAGAAGTTTTCAACTTTTTGCAGTAACAATAACACCCAGTTGAACATTCACTCAGTACATTGCAAACGTCAGAGCTGCTGCATCAACACAGCTGACTGTGGCCATATCTGGCTTAGTATTTTACATCAAGAGAGAAACAGGGTGGATAAACTCTTTGCTTCATAGCGTTCCATTTGTGTCAGTCCAAAATGGTTTACTTGATGGAAAATGTCATTGCTGGAATGTTCGGTGGAAAGGTATCAATGGAATTTCATTTGGCATCCAATAAGACTTTGTAAGATTCAGAGAGGATGTGTTACTGCCATACCTACAGAGGTTAATACAAAACAGAAGACTCAATGTTCTCAGCACTACATTCTGTGATGGCCTCTCTTGGAGAATTTTATTTACTGTTCTATCGATGTTCAGTCTTTACTTCTCCAGATGGTCTCCTCCCTGATGTAGGGTGCTGCCTGATTGCTAACCCAGTACTGTGCGTAATGAATGCATTTAACCCCTGATTTACTGAGCACTGGAATTGGACAGAACGAGTTGCTGATGTATGCTGTCAATGTACGCATTTGACATTTCCAAATTAACTCTATGTTGAAATTCATCAACTCAGAAAAATGAAAGATCTTAATCTGTAGGTCAAAGGCACTCTGCATTATGCCGTTATTGATTGGAAAGTCTGTACTGTTGATTCAGATCTCCAGGAATCACAATCATGAGTGGAGGGTCTCCTGAATGTGGAATTGTACATGTACTCTGATTGCTGTGGTCTCATGCTTCTGGGAGACGTATCATTACAGAGTTCTACTGAGTGCGGGTGACTGCTCGAATAGAACTGCTAACCCAGTATTCCTGCTTGTCTGCTGGTATCTGAAAAGCATTACAGTAAGTGTGGAGCACTAGCAGGACAATTGGAAGGCTTACTGGGAGTTCCATTCACTGTAGAACTATCCTGTATGTGGGCCAATCGTGTGAAAGGATCAACCAATTCCAGTGATAATGTGATTCAGTGAGCATCTTTCAATTAGAATCTGACTAAATATGAGTTCCTAGCCAAAGGGGAACAACGAACATCAGTGTTAATGTGTTATTGGGAACATCTCTCCAAGTTAAATTACACGAAGTGAAGTTGATAACTGGAGAGGAACAACTTACCCCAGTGGCCTTGTGCATGGAACAGTATCTCTGTCTCGAGAATTGACCTGCTTGTGGGGAACTGAATATAAATGGAATATCTGATCGGAGTGGTAACTGAGACCATGACAGTATGAAACATGTGGTGCTTATTTTATATTACATTCCTTATTTCTATTCTGTCCACTGACTGAGCTGTTAATGTAGTTTGTAAGTGTACACTGGATTGCAAATGGGAAAACCTTTCAAGTTGGTTGTAAATGTTTGGTCTTAAGATTGCAAAGTGAAATGTCCTACTAGAGATAAGCAGATGTGATGTATTTAATAAAGTGAGAATGTAAGAGCAACAATATTATTTCAATAAAATTCCGGATAGATGTGTTATGTTTCCAACAATAAGTCTTCAAACAACTGCTGTCAAACAGATGACAGCTCTGTTCGTTTTCATCCTGGCGACAGATGAGCATGTTTATGGCTGCCGGACGTCAGCCATCTCAGTTGTCTCATATCTCTGCAGGAATTCTTCAGGGTTATATGCTCAGCTCGCAGATGAACATAGAACATAGAACATAGAAAAATACAGCGCAGTACAGGCCCCTTGGCACTCGATATTGCGCCGATCCAAGCACACCTAACCTACACTAGCCCACTATCCTCCATATGCATATCCAATGCCCGTTTAAATGCCCATAAAGAGGGATGCTTCATGAATGCCCTTTCATCTATTGTAACTTCCAAATTAGAGATGCTTTCCTATGGTAGTATAATATTCAGCACCATGTATGGGTCAGGAGGCAATAAAGAGGTCTGTGTCCATGTACAACGTCGAGCTTGGACTGATAATTGACAAGTATCATTCGACTCCCACAAGCAGCAGGCAATGAACATTTCAAAAGGTGAGAATCTACCAATTTTCGATTGGATTACTTTGCCATTCTGTCACTGAATGCAAGACTATCAACAGCCTGGGTCAACCCTTGTTACGAGAACGAGCTCGTCCAAGCATGCAAGTACTGTGGACACAGGCATAAACCAAACACTCTCATTACTGAATACTCTGCCTGCCTGTGCATCATGTAGATAGCATAGATCACGGGTGGGTTGGAATTCTCCTCATGGATCTAGCTGAGCGAAGCTCAAATGCAACACTGAGTACAAAGACTCAC
>NW_025201083.1:0-6986 GCF_004010195.1 Chiloscyllium plagiosum | reverse complement strand
ATAAAGGAGCTAGAGCAGCGTCTCTGCTTCCTCCAGTATTATAGAAAATAAAGGAGCTGGAGCAGCGTCTCTGCTGCCTACTGTATTATAGAAAATAAAGGAGCTGGAGCAGCGTCACTGCTTCCTCCTGTATTATAGAAATTATGTTGGCACTCCCACCAATTTTCTGATATAATGGCACTCTGCACTGAATCTCCCATTTTCTGTTTCCACCAAATCACCCATTTACTCATATCCCTGTACTAATTCTTCCATTTACTGATGCCCGAGCCTGATTCGACCATTTAAGGGTGCGCTACTCTAATTCTACCATTTCCTGTTACCATGCACCCATTCTCTAATTTAGGTCCACTGTGCACCAGGTCTTCCATTCAGTCTTTCCCTGCAACAATTCTCCCATTTAGTAGTCTGCTGCAAGAATTCTCTGACCTTGCGATCCCTGCATCAAATCTCCAAATTACCGATCCGACACATATCTTCCCTTTCGTGGTAATCTGCACCAACTCCCCCATTTCGTGGTGCACTGTATTGAATCTCTGCCACTAATCCTTTGCAACATTTGTCCTATTTACTGATTCACTGCCCGTGTCCTCCCATTTGCTCCAATTCTCGAAGTTATCATCATCCTGCACCAGGTCTTTCATTTACTGATACCCCACACCAATTCTCCAATTCAGTGTTGCATTTCCCTCAATTACTGATGTCCTGAACAGGCTCAGTGCTGCCTTACACCAATCCCCATAATGACTGATGCCTTCCCCCAATTTAGGGGCGCTCTAATCTAAATCTTCCAAAATGTATCGTCCTGCCCCAATTCTCCCATTTAGTGCAACACAGCATAACCCACTCAATTAGCACTGAACTGCACTAATTCACCCATTATCTGATGTCCTGTTGAAAATTCTGACATTTATATAAACCCTGTCGAAATTTATCCATTTAGTATTTTATTGTAATGATTCTCCAATTTAGTGTAGAGCTTACAGAATTCTTAAATGTAGGCGTGGACAAGTTGGACTGAAGGGTCTGTTTCCGTGCTGTACATCTCTAAGGCTGTAATTAGTGCTCCGCTTCCCTGCACCAATTCTCCCATTTACCAATCCTGCACGAATTCGGGAATTTCACCAACTCCCCCATTGAGGTTATCCTGCCCCACTCCTCCCACTTAGAATTTAACGGCACCTGCATGAATTCTCCAATTAATGTTGCCCTGCATCAGTTCCTTCCATTTAATTGTTCCCTGAAACACTTCGTCCACGTCCGAGTGCCCTGCTGAACTGTTTTCATTTCGTGATGCACTGAACTGAATCTCCAATTTACCAATGCTTGCAACATTTCTTTGTATTGATTCCCTGCCCCATTCCCCCTTTTAGACATGCTCTGCTCCAATTTTCTAATATGAAGACTTTCCCACCAATTTTCCAATGTAATAGCACTGTGCACCGAATCTCCCATTTATTGAACCCACCAAATCTCAAATTGACTCATACCCCTGTACTAATCCTTCCATTTACTGATGCCCAAGCCCGATTCTACCATTTAAGGGTTCGCTACTCTCATTCTCCCATTTCCTGGTGCCATGAACCCATTCCCTAATTTCACTCCACTCTGCACCAGGTCTTCCATTCAGTATTTCTCTGCAACAATTCTCCCATTTAGTCGTCCGCTGCCAGAATTCTCTAATCTTGGCAATCCCTGCATCATATCTCCAAATTACCCAACCTGCAAATATCCCCCCTTTCGTGATGAACTGCACCAACTCCCCCATTGTCTGGTGCACTGTATTGAATCTGGACCACTAATCCTTAGCAACATTTGTTCTATTTACTGATTCACTGCCCGTGTTCTTCCATTTTCTCCAATTCTCGAAGTTATCAGCACCCTGCACCAGGTCTTTCATTGACTGATACCCCACACCAATTCGCCAACTCAGTGTTGCTGAGCACTATTTCACCCAATTACTGATATCCTGAACAAGTTCTCCATTCAGTGTTGCCTTACACCAATCCTCCAATTTAGTGGAGAGCTGCCAGAATTCTTAAATTTTGGTGTGGACATGTTGGACTGAAGGGTCTGTACATCTCTAAGGCTGTAATTAGTGCTCCGTTTCCCTGCACCAATTCTCCCATTTCCCAATCCTGCACTAATTCGGGAATTTCACCAACTCACCCATTGAGGTTATCCTGCCCCAGTCCTCCCACTTGGAATTTAATGGCACCTGCATGAATTCTCCAATTACTGATGCCCTGCATCAATTCCTTCCATTTAGTTGTTCCCTGATACACATCTTCCACGTACGGGTGTCTTGCTGATTTTTTCCATTTAGTGATGCACTGAACCGAATCTCCAATTTATCAATGCTTGCAACATTTCTTCTTTTGATTGATTCCCTGCCCCTTATTCCGAATTTAGACATGCTCTGCTCCAATTTTGCAATATATTGGCACTCCCATCAATTTTCTAATGTAATGGCAATGTGCACCAGATGTCCCTTTTAGTGTTTCCAACAAATCCCCCATTTACTCATATCTCTGTACTAATTCTTCCATTTACTGATGCCCGAGCCCGATTCTACCATTTAAGGGTGCGCTACTCTAATTCTCCCATTTCCTGTTGCCATGCACCAATTCTCTAATTTAGCTCCACTGTGCACCAGGTCTCTCATGTACTGATGGCCCGCATCAATTCTCCAATTCAGTGTTGCTGAGCACCATTTCCCACAATTACTGACGTCCTGAACAAGTTCTCCATTCAGTGTTGCCTTACACCAATCCTCATGCTGACTGATGCCCTCGCCCAATTTAGGGGTGCGCTACGCTCATTCCCGCATCAAGTATTGTCCTGTTCCAATCCTCCCATTTAGTGCTACACTGCACCAATTCTCCCATTTACTGCGAAATGAAACTCTCCCATATGGTTCTAACTGCACTAATTTGACAATATCAGATGCCCCGTTCCAAAGTCTCATATTTCGATAAGCCCTTGCCCAATCCTTCCACTTAGTAGTTCCTTTGGGTGATAGCAGGGTGCTGGCGGTATAATGGTGAGCATGGCTGCCTTCTAAGCAGTTTATCCGGGATTGCTTCCCGACCATCGTGGTGTTGTGGTTTCTAAAGAGGTTTTAAAAGGAAAGTGACTGCATCGGTCAGATTGCTCCTTGCTTTTCCTGGCGATGGTTCCTGTGAATTGCAGTGTGGAACCGGGCAGCATTGCTCGGCATCTCGGAAGCTTTCCCCTCTACTGCTTCCCATTTCTTATTGAAATATTGGTTGCAGCACAAGGATGGGTTTGTTTCGTTCGAAAAGTGAGACTGTTCCCGTCAGGAACCTGAAATAATTACAGAAGCTGCTGGAAACACTGAACATTCCCAACAGCTTCTGTAGTGTTGGGGAGGGAGGGTTAATGTGTCAAATCTACACACGGATAAAATAAACTCCAGCCACAAAACAGTCAGAGTTCCTAAGTTTTACAAACATCCGTATAACATTTTTCTGAACCATCAATTCACCTTAAACCCTTCCAATGTGGAATAGCATCTTTCTGATTCTCACTGTGAGAGATGTCCCTCAGTGAGCCCCTCCACCATTCTTTCCATTTCACTGGGGACCCACTATCCGCAGTCTCCAGTCAAATGACCTGAACTCAGACACACAGAGATCTTAAAGAGTGACACAATGCAGATAGGAAGTTGATTTCATTTCTGTTTCTGAGTCCAATCTTCACTCAGTGAGACAGAGTCAGGTATTCAAGGCTCCAACAAGAGCTGGATTCTGCTTCTGGTGATTGTCTTCATTCAGTGAGAAGGAGGGCCGTGGGCCGGAAGGAGCTCATCATTGTGCTTCGGGTTGGCTGCTCAGTCTGCAGCATTGCAGGCCGTGGGAGCAGGGCAATGGGAAAGGTACGTCGTGTGGACTGCAATAAGACTTTCCACACATTGTTCCAGACCAATTACAGAGCTCCAGGAATTCTGAATGAGGATCGGAAAAATGCATTGATTGAAGGAGGAGAATCAAGAAAACAGTATAAGGCTGATGAGATCAGCAGGCTTTCTTAGTCTAACTCTGTGCGATACATTATTTTCTGCTTCATAAATCTACAATCCGGAGCACAACCCACTCAGAGCAATATAAGCTCAGAAACAAATCATTCAGTCCAACACATCCATGCTGAACTGATATCCGATGTAAATCTCATCCTATTTGTCAGAATTTGGCCCAAGTTCCTCTGAACCCTTTTTAATTCCTACACCCACCCAGATATCTTTTAAATGTTGTAATTGTACCAGCCTCTGCTACTTCCTCTGGCAGCTCATACACACAGTGCCCTCTGCGTGAAAAATGTCCCCCTTAGGGCCCTTTTAAGTTTCCCCTCTCAACTTTAACACAGAGGGCTCCCCCACCACAGGGAAATCACCTTGTCTTTTTACCCTAATGAGGCCCTTCATGGTTTTGTGAACCTCTATGAGGTTACCCCTCAGTCACTGACGCTCCAGGGATAATAGCCTCAACCTATACAGTCACCCTCCAGCACATACCCTCCAACCTTGGCAACATCCTTGTAAATCTTTTTGAACCCTTTAAAGTTTCACAACACCCTTCTTACAGAAGGGAGTCCAGAATTGCAAACTGTGGCCGAACCCATACCGCAACATGACCGCCCAACTCCTTTACACAGTTAACAGAGCAATAAAGATAAAAGTGCCAAATTACTTCTTCACTCTCCTATCGAAATGTTAGTCCACCTTCAATGATCTATGAAACTGCACTCCAGGTCTACTTGTTCAGCAACACCCCAGTACCTTGTCCATTCACTGTATAAGTCCAGCTCTCTTTTGCCTTCCCAAAATGCAGCACCTCACACTTATCTAAATTAATCTCCATCTGCCACTCCTCAGCCCATTGGCCCATCTGATCAAGATCCCGTTCTCCTCTGAGGTAACCATCTTCACTGTCCTCGACACCTCCAAATTTACTGTCGTCTGCAAACTTACTAACCATTCATCCTATGGTCACATCCAAATCATTTATATAAATGACAAAACAACAGTGGGCCCAGCACCGATCCTGTGGCACACCGCTGGTCACAGGCCTCCAGTCTGAAAAGCAACCCTCCCCCACCACCCTCTGTCTTCTACCTTCGAGCCAGTTCTCTAACCAAAGGGTAATCCTACTGCCCCAATACACAAGTTTGACAATATGACACCAGTCTCAAACGTACAACAAGAATCTATTCCTGATGACAACAGGCGGGTCAGTTTGCCACCGGTGCTGTTTACACTTGGAATATACATGGAGCAGAGCAAGATTAGAGAATTCTGGCAGCAGACTACAAATGGGAGAATTGTTACAGGGAAATACTGAATGGAAGACCTGGTGCACAGTGGGGCTAAATTAGAGAATGGGTGCATGGCACCAGGAAATGGGAGAATTAGAGCAGCACTCCCTTAAATGGTAGAATCGGGCTCGGGCATCAGTAAATGGAAGAATTAGTACAGGGATATGAGTAAATGGGAGATTTGGTGGGAATCAATAAATGGGAGATTCGGTGGGAAAAAAAACAAATGGGAGATCTAGTGCACAATGCCGTTACTTTGGAAAACTGGTGTGAGTGCCAATATATTAGAAAATTGGAGCAGAGCCTGTCTAAATTCGGAATAAGGGGCAGGGAATCAATCAAAAGAAGAAATGTTGCAAGCATCGGGAAATTGGACATTCAGTTCAGTGCATCACTAAAAGAAGAACAAACCCAGCAGGTCATCTGTACGTGGAAGAAGTGGAATGGAAGGAATTGATGCTGGATAACAATAATTGGAGAATTCATGCAGATGCCATTAAATTCTAAGTGGGAGGACTGGGGCAGGATAACAGGGCCATATCTTTTGGGAGATTTAAAGTAGGGCACCCCCAAACTGGGCGAGAGCATCAGTCAGTATGAGGACTGGTGTAAGGCAAAACGGAGTGGAGAACTTGTTCAGGACGTCAGTAATTGGGGGAAATGGTGCTAAGCAACACTGAATTGGAGAATTGGTGCGGGGTATCAGTAAATGAGAGACCTGGTGCACAGTGGAGCTAAATTAGAGAATTGGTGCATGGTAACAGTAAATGGAAGCATTAGAGTAGCGCACCCTGAAATCGTGGTATTGGGCTCGAGCATCAGTAAATGGAAGAATTAGTACAGGCTTAGGAGCAAATGGGAGATTTGGTGGAAACAATAAATGGGAGATCTGGTGCACAGTGCCATTCCATTAGAAAATTGGTGGGAGTGCCAATATATTGGAAAATTGGAGCACATCATGTCTAAATTGGGGAATCGGGGCCAGGGAATCAATAAAAAGAAGAAATATTGCAAGCATCGGTAAATTGGAGATTCAATTCAGTGCATTACTGAATGAAAAGAAAATCAGCAGGCCCCCCTTTCGTGGAAGATGTGTATCAAGGAATAACTAAATGGAAGGAATTGAAGCAGGGCAACAATAATTGGAGAGTTCATGCAGGTGCCATTAAATTTTAAGTGGGAGACCTGGGCCTTGTGACTACACCTCACAAGGACTTCAGTTGCTATGAAGCACATTCAGAAATCCTGAATGTGTGAAAATACATTTATAAATACAAATCAAGCCTTTGCAATGAATAAAAGACCCAAGAACAGGGCAGGAAATGGTAATCTATCGGTCTCATCTCACCGGAGAGAAATCAGGGGGAAAAGCTGTGTTTATCATGTGATTAATACCTGAACAATTAAACACCAGTTCAATTAAAGAGATAATTCACATCCAATGAAGTAAACTATTGCTGACCGAATAAACACAGTCCAGTTCTGGATGCAATAACAGCAGAATACAGTTACATGTTACCCCACTGGAATGTGTGTGTCACCATAGCCTTCCCAGACCACAGGGGCTGCTCTCTTCATTACAGAGAGAAGCGACTCATGGTGATTTGACCAGAGGGACTTCAGACCTTAGGCAAGGGGAGAATTTGAGTACA
>NW_025201082.1:5732-6985 GCF_004010195.1 Chiloscyllium plagiosum | reverse complement strand
ACAAACATTCACACACACATGCACACACAAACATACACACATGCACGCACAGACACACAGAAACACACACACACAGATACATAATTGCCAATCCGGTGGGTATCTTTTGCTCCTCAGTCCACCCCCTCATTTTAAACCCAGCCCACTCCACAGAGGTTGGGGAATTCCAAGGGGTGGGGGTGAGTTCTGTACCACAAGAGACAGGAAACAAGCAGCTGTCAGCACACGGGGAACTCCCAGAGACGTCATCATCACTGCTCAGTGTTCCACAGCGTCTTCACTCTGGACAACAACTCTGTACAACCGGCAGGAAAAAACAGAACAGGCGTTACAGTGCAATTTATACGCAGAGTCAGCACCCAGCGCTCCCAGGGACAGGGGCAGCACGGGGTTAGATACAGTGTAGAGCTCCCTCTACATACCCCTGACAGTGTCTCCCCCTGCTTTATGGAACTAGCGAAAGTATAATACTTCCTCAATATTACCATGAATATTATACTGGAAGAGGCCATTCAGCCGCCCCCTTCCCCAGCCTGTCCCAAAGGAACAGGAGACCATTCAGCCCTCTTCCCCAGCCTGTCCCACAGGAACAGGAGGCCATTCAGCCGTCTTCCCCAGCCGGTCCCACAGGAACAGGAGGCCATTCAGCCCTCTTCCCCAGCTTGTCCCACAGGAACAGGAGGCTGTTCAGACCCCCTTCCCCCAGCCTGTCCCACAGGAACAGGAGGCCATTCAGCCCTCCCTTCCCCAGCCTGTCCCACAGGAACAGTAGGCCATTCAACCCTCTTCCCCAGCCTGTCCCACAGGAACAGGAGGCCATTCAGCCCCCACTTCCCCAGCCTGTCCCACATTCAGCCATTCAGCCCCCTTCTCTTAGCCTTGTGGCATATTTTCTGTCAACCACAAACTGCAAGTGAAGGAGATTGGAACAGTTGCCGCGGTGACATTGCCAAAGCGGACTGGCCAGGATTACCACACTGTAACTGCGTCTTTCCCAACTTCTCCTTTTCGTACAAAACATTCACCCAGTGTCATTCACAGTTAGCTGTGGAACAAGGTCCCTTACACCATCGAATCCCTACAGTGTGGAAACAGGCCATTCAGCCCAACAACTCCTGAAGACTAACCCACCCAGTCCCATTCACCTAACCCTGTATTCAGCCCTGACCAATGCATCGAACCTACACATCCCTGAACACTATGGGACAATTTAGCACGGCCAATCCACCCTAACCTACACATCCCTGAACACT
>NW_025201082.1:3847-4868 GCF_004010195.1 Chiloscyllium plagiosum | reverse complement strand
GGTTACAGAGATAGGGAGGGGGTGTAGGGGCCAGAGGGGGGTTACAGAGATAGGCAGGGGGTGTAGGGGCCAGAGGGTGGTTACAGAGATAGGGAGGGGGTGTAGGGGCCAGAGGGGGGTTACAGAGATAGGGAGGGGGTGTCGGGGTTGGAGCTGGGTTACAGAATCCCTCCATGGAACGATTTACAATGTGATACCCAACCTGCACATGAACCTATCCTTGTGAAGGGTGTGTCTTTTGGAATGCTATGCTCTGAAACTGAGGATCCAAGTGTGGAAGGAACACAGCCTGGCTTAATGGTTTTCCGCACTGGTGTGAAGGACCCCTCTGTAACCTGCTGGGAGACGTCCACTGGTCTACGGACGGGTGGCCAACTTCAATAGCAAAAGCCTTTTCTCCTGCCAATCTCCATGCCATCAGTTCTCAAACAGGTTTGGGTCCGGGATTAAGATGGATCACAAGCGTTTTGATCTCGGTCAGCGCAGAAGCGGTCTCTCTGTTCTCTGCAGTCAAACCCCAATTCAACAAAAGCAAGGCCTGAAGTGGTCACGGCCGACCCTGAAAATTAACTCGATTTCTCTTGCCCCACAGGTGCTGCCTGAAGTGACCCCAGCATTCTCTGCGTTGGCTTCACAACCCATTTTAAAGGGAGCAGCACAGTGGTTAGCGTTGCTGCCTCACAGTGTCAAGGCCCCAGGTTCAATTCCAGCCTCGGGGGTGACTGTGTGTGGAGTTTGCACATTCTCCCCGGGTCTGCGTGAGTTTCCTCCGGGTGCTCCGCTTTCCTCCCACAGTCCAGGGATGTGCAGGTTAGGGTGGATTGGCCGTGCTAAATTGTCCCATAGTGTTCAGGGATGTGTAGAGGTTAGGGTGGAATGGCCGTGCTAAATTGTCTCATAGTGTTCAAGGATGTGCAGGTTAGGGTGGATTGGCCGTGCTAAATTGTCCCATAGTGTTCAGGGATGTGTAGTTAGGGTGGAATTGGCCGTGCTAAATTGTCCCATAGTGTTCAGGGATGTG
>NW_025201082.1:0-3726 GCF_004010195.1 Chiloscyllium plagiosum | reverse complement strand
GTTAGGGTGGATTGACCATGCTAAATTGTCCCACAGTGCTCAGGGATGTGCAGGTTAGGGTGGATTGGCCGTGCTAACGTGTCCCACAGTGTTCAGGGATGTGCAGGTTAGGGTGGATTGGCCGTGCTAAATTGTCCCATAGTGTTCAGAGACCTGCAGGTTAGGATGGATTGGCCGTGCTAAATTGTCCCATAGTGTTCAGGGATGTGCAGGTTAGGGTGGATTGGCCGTGCTAAATTGTCCCATAGTGTTCAGAGACCTGCAGGTTAGGGTGGATTGGCCGTGCTAAATTGTCCCACAGTGTTCAGGGATGTCAAGGTTAGGATGGATTGGCCGTGCTAAATTGTCCCACAGTGTTCTGGGATGTGTAGGTTAGCTGTATAAGTCAGGGGTAAACATTGGAAAATAGGGTGGGGAAATGAGTCTGGGTGGGTTACTCTTTGGAGGGTTGGTGTGGACCTGTCGGGCCGAAGGGCCTGTTTCCACACTGCAGGGAATTCTATGATTCATTAATCCTTCCTTCAGCAGTTGCTCTAACTTAACAGTCAGAGACCTTATATAAATGGATCAGCCACCCTGCGCCTCTTGCAAACCAGTAGAAACATCCAAAGGAAAATGACAGGAATCACGAGAGTCGTGTCAGCAACCCACCAATACTAACCATCAAACTGCCTCCCAGCTTTCCTTCACCTATACTTCATCCTGTGTGTGTGTGGGGGGGGGGGGGTAAGGGGATTACATTCCGAAATTATAATGCCATATCCCAGAGAATCGATAACTGTTTACCTGTAATAATGTGTGATAAATAGAAATTCTGATCCAAACAGAGAAACCTGGATAGTGCTTTCTCGTTTTAACTTCTGGGGCAATTCCCAGACCCAATGTCAAGGTGATACCATCAGTGTGAAAGGCGAGGGAGCTAGGCTGTGTCTGTCGTTGCTTTAAAATGGTGGAGGGAGCTCTCCTCGGTGTCTATCTCTCTGCTGAGGGAGGGCCAGTGAGTCAGTCAGTCAATGTTCTGGTGACATCACGGTCCCCTTACAAACAGCCCACTCCGGAGTCGGATAGTCAAACAAGGGCGAGGTGACAACAGGGAGCAAACCGGGTCATGATCCCCAGGGTTAAGGGGGAATCCAAGCCAAGTTGCTCAGATATTCAGCGGGTCAGAGAGGTACAGCCCGGAAACATAAGTCCAACGACCAGCTAGCCCAACCCAATTTGAATCCCTCCAAACCCTTCCTATCCATGTACCCATCCAGATGCCTTTTCAATGCTGTCATTGTCCCAGCCTCCACTACGTCCTTCGGCAGCTCATTCCATACACACACCACCCTCTGCATGAAACTTGCCCCTTCGGTCTCTCTCAGATCTTTCCCCCCTCGCACCCTAAACCTATGCCCCTCTAGTTCTGGACTCCCTCACCCCAAGGAAAAGACCTCATCTATTTACCCTATCGATACGAGAGAATCTATTTCTACTAACTTGGAGCAAGGGGTTGATTGTTGGACAAGGCTGGGGGTTTGGGGGAGGGGGGAGAAACGGGGACAGAGTTCTAAGTTTCAAGCCAGATCTCTCTGGAGCGAGACGGGAAAACTGACACACAGCAGAGGGGGGAATATCCTGGAAATGCACTGGCCTGATTGACCATCAGCTCCTGATCAACATTGGGTGGTTTTTCTTTTGGATGGAGGGCTAGTCATTCCAAAGATGCGAAAGGGAAATGCGTGTGGATGGAGTCTGGTCACTGATGAGTTGTCAGCGGGTTGCAGGCCAGGACAGACCCGAGGGATTTGTTGGAAGATTCACCACCTCTCTCTCTCTCTGCCCGTGTCTCAGTCTCCCTCCCTGGTCCCACCACTCGGTTGCTCTCTTTCGTTACCAGTCAGTCTGTTTGATGCTCTTCCCATCTCCTTCTGCCTCACTCGGTGTGAGTGTCCCCTTCCATCTCCCTCTCTATTCCTGTTCCCCTCTCTCAATCACTGTCCCTTCCTCTGTGTGTGTGTGTGTGTGTGTGTGTGTCTCTCTCTCCTGGATTCTGTCTGTCTCCAGCAGTTCACTTCTCATCTTTGTGCTTCTCTGTTTGCTCTCTCTCTCTCTATCATAACGCTTCTCTCTTTGCCATTCTCTCTCCTGCTGTCACCACCTGGGCTTCTCAGCCTCTCGATCTTGCTAGCGGTCTCTCTCTCTCTCTCTCTCTCTCTCCAGTTCCGTTGCTATCTAACTCCGCGTCTTTCTGAATCACTTGCTCTGCCGCTTCCTCTGTCTCTATTAGTTTCCCTTTCCCTTCACGGGTTCCCAGTCCTCTCCTCTTGCGTTTCTCTGTCTGTCTCGCGTTCTCGCCCTCTCCCTTGTCCCCGAACGCAGGGAAAAGACAACGTTCCAACACCGGCTGCCCCATCCAGTGCTGTAAAACTCTTTAGCGAGGCCTGTTCGGAGAGTTTAAAAGGAGCATAACTGCGGCTCAGAGGGTCATTTCACCTACCTCGTGTGGGTCTCCTGGACATTAACACGGTAAACATTAACATGGACAAATATTTGGACGGGTCAGAGCAGGGCCCAGATCGGTTATCTCACAAAGGGAGCCATGGATAGGTTCGGGGAAAGTGGACAGATTAATCTGTAACCGATATCGATTGCACTGCCCCAGCAGTAAACACAGAGGTTCCCGACAGAGAGAGATCACAGAGCCCACGGTCACTGAACACCCTGCCGGGACCCCCACCCAACTTAACCAAAGCTCACGGGCACTGGGCAAACCAACCCATCGATCACACAGCCCTGACAGACAGAGGTCTGCGAGCAGAGACCCCCCCCCACCCACCACAAGACACACACACGGGGCACAGGCACACGCACACAGACACACACGGGGCACAGGCGCACGCACACAGAGCACAGGCGCAAGCACACGGACACACCCACACAGGGGCACAGGCGCACGCACAGACACACACACGGGGGGCACAGGCGCACGCACACAGACACACACACACACGGGGCACAGGCGCACGCACACAGACACACACGGGGCACAGGCGCACGCACATAGACACACACGGGGCACAGGCGCACGCACACAGAGCACAGGCGCAAGCACACGGACACACCCACACAGGGGCACAGGCGCACGCACAGACACACACATGGGGCACAGGCGCACGCACACAGACACACACGGGTGGCACAGGCGCACGCACACAGGCACACACACGGGGCACAGGCACATGCACACAGACACGGGGCACAGGCGCACGCACATAGACACACACGGGGCACAGGCGCAAGCACACAGACACACACACGGGGCACAGGCACATGCACACAGACACGGGGCACAGGCGCAAGCACACAGACACACACGGGGCACAGGCACACGCCCACACAGGGGCACAGGCGCCCCCACAGACACACCCACGCAGAGACACGCACACAGAGCACAGGCGCAAGCACACGGACACACCCACACAGGGGCACAGGCGCACGCACAGACACACACATGGGGCACAGACGCACGCACACAGACACACACACACAGGACACAGGCATGTGCATACACACTGGAACAGGCACAAGGGCCACAAGGCGTGCGTGCTCGCAGACACAGACAGGGGTCACAGACACAGGCGAATGCGCTCTCACACACACACACACATAGATGCAGTTAATTCGTCGATTCTACACCCACCAAGCCAACAAATCAATGCACCGACATATTTTTTTTATTTT
>NW_025201081.1:0-6984 GCF_004010195.1 Chiloscyllium plagiosum | reverse complement strand
GACCCTCCAAAGAGCAACCCACCCAGACCCATCCCCCTACACCTAACACTATGGGTAATTTAGCATGGCCAATTCATTTAACCTGCACATCTTTGGACTGTGGGAGGAAACCCATGCAGACTCAGGGAGAATGTGCAATCTCCACAAAGACAGATGCCCAAGGCGGGAATTGAACCCGGGTCCCTGGCGCTGTGAGGCAGCAGTGCTAACAAGTGAGCCACCATGCTGCCTTTCTCTTTTGAAAACCTTGATTCAATCTTCCTCCAGCATGTTTCAGGTAGTGAGTTCCAGATTCTAACAACTGTGCTGCATGGAAGGTTTTTTTTTCCTTCCGTGAGTAACTACTTTAAATCTGTGTCCTCTGGTAAAGTTGCGATAATCCTCCCCCATCATTGGTCTGTTCACATTGGAGAGAGATGACTGGTGGGTGAGTTTAACCTGAAGTTCACCACTTCTCGGGTGAGTGGAGAGGTTGAGGGGATGATAATCTCAGCTGATGTGGGAAATGAACTGGTATGGGTGTCACTAATCCAGCTGTCCTGCCAATCCTCTGGGAATGGGAATAGTTTCTCTCTATCTATTCTCTCCAGGCCCTTCCTAATTCTGAACACTTCTATCAGATCATCTCTTGACATTCTCTTCGTCAAAGACAACAGCTGTCCAACGTATCCATGTAACTACAGGTCCTTGTCCCTGGAATTAACCTCATGAACCTTCTGTGGACAAGAAGTGCAGATGCCTAGGCTAATGTTCAATGGACATGAACTCAAATCCCACCACGACAACTGGTAGAGTTTCAAGTCAGTTCATAAATCTGGAATTGGAAGTCGGTTTCAGAAATGGCAGCTATGACAACTGTTGTTAGAAAACCCATCTGGTTCACACTCATGTCCTTCAGGGAGGGAAACCTGCCAAACACTCGTGGTCTGACCTTCATGTGATTCCCGATCCACAGCAATCTGGTTGAATCTGAACTGCCCTCTGAAATGGCCCAGCAAACCACTCCATTCAAGGGTAATTAGGGATAGCCAAGACACTGCCAGTGATGCCCACATCCCATGAAATGATGAAAAAGAGTACCCGGACTGTCAAAGGACCATCTGGACCAGGGCTGGTCCATAAGACCATTAGAAATGGGTCCAGGAGTAAACTGTTCAGATCCTTGAGCCTGCTCCACCATTCAATATGGCTGATCTGACATTCCATACATCCACTCTCCTTCCCTTTCCCTGGAACCCTTGATTCCCCAACTGATCAAGAATCTATCTACCTCAGCCTTAAGTATACACAAGGACTCTGCCCCCACAGATCTCTGTGACATGGGGTTCCAAAGACTCACAACCTTCTGAGGTAAGAAATTCCTCCTCATCTCAGTCTTAAATTGGTGCCTCTTTAATCTGAGACTATGCCTTCTGCTCCTAGACTCTCGCAGGAGGGGAAACATCCTCTCAACATTGACCCCTTCTCTCTGTCCCATTCCACACAGCCAGCTTCCTAAGCTGGTCAAGAACTTGCATTGAATTCAACAAGATTTGACTTCAGCTGATAGGGACAAATTCAAGTTTAGCAGTGTGATTTGGTGGCTCTGCAAACACAAGAATGAATTTTAAAAACAGAGGTAAAACTAGATTTTGATGTTGACTGCAAAGTAAGCCTGGCTTTTGAAAGCAATGAGACTGCGAGCGTTACTGGATTGGAAACAGCTTTCTGATGCAGTCTTTATGGCACCATTTAAAATTAGACCTGTTTGTTCCCAGACAGCAGGACAGAAAGCTGATAACTGGTGTTGGATGGAAGTAAATCTTTGAAATGTGCTTTGCCTACTCTGTGATGCTGATGATTATGGGAAATTAAAAATTATTAAAATAAAACTACCTGTGGTGGTTTCCATCAATTTCCTTTTTATGGTGTTATCAATTGAATTCATAACGGAGAGAGCCACAGCTGTTGTGCAACCTCTTTAATAATATGCCCATGTTTGAGTTGATACTCCACTATAGTCATAGAGTTTTACAGTATGGAAGGAGGTCCTTCAGCTCAACGTGTCTGTGCTGGACACCAAACACTCATCTACTCTTGTCCCTCTACTCAACAGCTTCAAGCAATCATCTAAACATTTTGTTGTGATGGTAAAAATCTTTGAGCTAGTGAGTCCAGATACATAAAAACCTCCGGGTGAGAAGATTTTCCATTAAATTCCCTCTAAATCTCCTGCTCCTCGCCTTAAATATATAACCCATGGTAATTTGCCCCTCTGTGAACAGGAATATTTCTCCTGTCTGCCTTTCCATGCTCTTCATAATTTCTCAATCAGTCCTCCCTGCTCTAAGGAAAACATCCCCAGTTTATCTAGTCACTCTGCATATTCTGTCTTTACTCATAGTAAAGAGAAACTGCTGTTTCCCCATCGCAACTTAATTTACACCCATTTCACATCTCTTTCCTTTCCTCTCCAACACTAACAACACCATTGTCTTTGCACTGCATCTCTATATCTTTTGTCCCCTTGTTCCTCCTCCCTTGAGGTCATAGAATCCCTGCAGCACTGATAGAGGTCATTCATCCCATCGCATTTGCACTGACCTTCCAAAGAGCATTTAACACCCCCCCTCCACACAAACCTTTTCCCATGGCTCTGCATTTCCCATGGCCAACCCATTTAGCTTGCACATCCCTGAACACTATGGGCAATTTAGCATGGCCAATCCACGCTAAACTGCACATCTTTGGATTGTGGGAAGAAACTGGAGCACTCAGAGGAAACCCACACGTGGGGGATCATGGAAGCCCCACACAGACCGTCGGCACAGAATTGAACCCAGGTCTCTGGCACTGTGAGGCAGCAGGGCTAACCACTGAGCCACCGTGCCACCTGCATTTCTGTAAAAGCATGAAAAACCCATTCTCCAATACTTTTCAGTTGTGAAGAAATGTCATGCTGGATCCAAAACATTAATTCTGTTTCTCTCTTTCTACAGATGCTGCTAGACCTGCTGATTTTCTCCAACACTTTCCGTGTTTGATTTAGTCTTTCTGCACAACTGAACCACTCCAGCCCAGGCAACGTGCTGGTGAATCTCCCCAGAATCTTCTCTAGTCAATGTTTGAAAGGCATTTGGATGGCTGCATTATTAGGAAGGGATATGGGCCAAGTGATGGCAAATAAGACTAGATTTATTTAGGATATCTGGTCTGTACATGCAAGTTGGACCAAAGGATTGGTTTCTGTCCTGTACATCTATATGTCTCTCTGACTCTAGTCCCACAAACTCCAAGTTCTCTGTGCCAAGAGAATTGTGAAATCCTGTGTTTCCCAATTTTAATAGCTCCACCATTTTTATTCCCTTCACCACTGTCACTCAGTGTAAGGCAGCTCACCAATTCTCAAGAGGCAACAAGGGACGGGCAATAAATGGCAGCACAGCCACTGATTCAAAAATCTAATAAATACTTAAAATAACTACTTTGGCACTTGCGTCTTAGCTGTTAATTAGGAGCAACAGCATCCCTCCATAATTTTAGATGTTTTTATAAGCTTCCCCTAATTTTGTAAAATTCCAGTGAGTATAGTCCCAGTCCACTCAATCTTTCCTCAAAAGTTTAAAACCACACAGCACCAGGTTATAGTCCAACAGGTTTATTTGGAAGCTCTAGCTTTTGGAGCGCTGCTCCTTCATCAGGTGGTTGTGACGAAGGAGCTGTGCTCCGAAAACTAGTGCTTCCAAATAAACCTGTTGGACTATAACCTGGTGCTGTGTGATTTTTAACTTTGTACAGCCCAGTGCAACACCGGCGTCTCCAAATCAATTCCACATAAGATAATCCTCTCAACTCTGGAACCAACCTCGTGAACCTCCTCTGCACCCCCTCCAGTGCCAGTACGTACTTTCTCAAGTAAGGAGACCAAAACTGAACCCAGTAAAGTTGAGAATAAAATAGAAGAATAGATCATCTTTTTTTAGAATATAATATCTTTAATTGTTAGGTGTTCTCCATTGTCAGAATACAGGGAAAAGCTTTTACAATGTCTGCCTTTAATGGCAACATCTGAGGTATAAGCAGCTAGTTACAATTCTTGAATGCAGTAGAGGAATAAAAAGCAGTTGTATTCCTTTACAGAGTATAAAAAAATCAGTTAGAAATAAGACATTGTTAAAGGATTGACATCATAGTTAGTTAAAACATTTCAGATAGACATCACAGTGTGGCAGCTAAGCACAGGGCCTTCACACCTGGTCTGATCAACCACACCAGACCCCAGTCCAACAGGCAGGATCCACTCCAGTCCAAGCCCCAGTCTGCTCCAAAGCATCACTCAGCTGCTTCCAAGGTAAGTGTCAGGACGGCATTGTTGACTGCAACCAGGACTCACTGCCCACACACTGCTCCAGGTCTCACTGCCCACACCCTGCTCCAGGACTCACTGCCCACGCACTGCCCACACACTGCTCCAGGACTCACTGCCCACACACTGCTCCAGGTCCCACTGCCCACACACTGCTCCAGGACTCACTGCCCATACACTGCTCCAGGTCTCACTGCCCACACCCTGCTCCAGGACTCACTGCCCACGCACTGCTCCAGGTCTCACTGCCCACACCCTGCTCCAGGACTCACTGCCCACACACTGCTCCAGGTCCCACTGCCCACACAATGCTCCAGGACTCACTGCCCACACACTGCTCCAGGACCCACTGCCCACACACTGCTCCAGGACTCACTGCCCACACCCTGCTCCAGGACTCACTGCCCACGCACTGCTCCAGGTCTCACTGCCCACACCCTGCTCCAGGACTCACTGCCCACACACTGCTCCAGGTCCCACTGCCCACACACTGCTCCAGGACTCACTGCCCATACACTGCTCCAGGTCTCACTGCCCACACCCTGCTCCAGGACTCACTGCCCACGCACTGCTCCAGGTCTCACTGCCCACACCCTGCTCCAGGACTCACTGCCCACACACTGCTCCAGGTCCCACTGCCCACACAATGCTCCAGGACTCACTGCCCACACACTGCTCCAGGACCCACTGCCCACACACTGCTCCAGGTCTCACTGCCCACACACTGGTCCAGGTCTTACTGCCCACATTCTGCTCCAGGTCTCACTGCCCACACACTGCTCCAGGTCTCACTACCACACTCTGCTCCAGGACTCACTGCCCACGCACTGCTCCAGGTCTCACTGCCCACACCCTGCACCAGGACTCACTGACCACACACAGCTCCAGGACTCACTGCCCGCACCCTGCTCCAGGACCCACTGCCCACGCAAGGCTCCAGGTCTCACTGCCCATACCCTGCTCCAGGACTCACTGCCCACACCCTGCCCCAGGACTCACTGACCACACACTGCCTCAGGACTCACTGCCCGCACCCTGCTCCAGGACTCACTGCCCACACACTGCTCCAGGACCCACTGGCCACACACTGCTCCAGGTCTCATTGCCCACACACTGCTCCAGGACTCACTGTCCACACACTGCTCCAGGACTCACTGCCCACACCCTGCTCCAGGACGCACTGCCCACACACTGCCCCAGGACTCACTGCCCACACACTGCCCCAGGACCCACTGCCCACACACTGCTCCAGGACTCACTGCCCACACCCTGCTCCAGGACTCACTGCCCACACACTGCTCCAGGACTCACTGCCCTCACCCTGCTCCAGGACTCACTGCCCACACACTGCTCCAGGACTCACTGCCCACGCCCTGCCCCAGGGCTCACTCCCCTCACACTGCTCCAGGACTCACTGCCCACACACTGCTCAAGGACTCACTGCCCACACACTGCTCCAGGTCTCACTGCCCACACCCTGCTCCAGGACTCACTGCCCACACCCTGCTCCAGGACCCACTGCCCACACACTGCTCCAGGACTCACTGCCTACACACTGCTCCAGGACTCACTCCCCTCACACTGCTCCAGGACTCACTGTCCACACCCTGCCCCAGGATTCACTGCCCACACACTGTTCCAGGACTCACTGCCCACACACTGCTCAAGGACTCACTGCCCACACACTGCCCCAGGATTCACTGCCCACACCCTGCCCCAGGATTCACTGCCCACACACTGCTCCAGGTCTCACTCCCCACACACTGCTCCAGGACTCACTGTCCACACACTGCCCCAGGACTCACTGCCCACACACTGCTCCAGGACTCACTGCCCACACACTGCTCCAGGACTCACTGCCCACACCCTGCCCCAGGACTCACTGCCCACACCCTGCCCCAGGACTCACTGCCCACACCCTGCCCCAGGAGTCACTGCCCACGCCCTGCTCCAGGACCCACTGCCCACACACTGCTCCAGGACTCACTGCCCTCACACTGCTCCAGGACTCACTGCCCACACCCTGCCCCAGGACCCACTGCCCACACCCTGCCCCAGGACTCACTGCCCACACACTGCTCCAGGTCTCACTGCCCACACACTGCTCCAGGACTCACTGCCCACGCCCTGCTCCAGGACTCACTGCCCACACCCTGCCCCAGGACTCAGTGCCCACACACTGCTCAAGGAATCACTACCCACACACTGCCCCAGGACTCACTGCCCACACCCTGCCCCAGGATTCACTGCCCACACACTGCTCCATGACCCACTGCCCACACACTGCTCCAGGTCTCACTGCCCACACACTGCTCCAGGACTCACTGCCCACACACTGCCCCAGGACTCACTGCCCACACCCTGGTCCAGGTCTCACTCCCCACACACTGCTCCAGGTCTCACTCCCCACACACTGCTCCAGGACCCACTGCCCACACCCTGCTCAAGGACCCACTGCCCACATCCTGCTCCAGGTCTCACTCCCCACACACTGCTACAGGTCTCACTCCCCACACCCTGCTCCAGGACTCACTGCCCACACCCTGCTCCAGGTCTCACTGCCCTCACACTGCTCCAGGACTCACTGCCCTCACACTGCTCCAGGTCCCACTGCCCACACCCTGCTCCAGGACTCACTG